>NC_054387.1:39469121-39716621 GCF_017654675.1 Xenopus laevis
TGTGGTATGTTGGTAACATTTCTGACACTTTATGCTTGTACCGAGGGTCTAGTAGCGTTGCGACCCAGTACAGGTCCTTCTCCTTAAGCCTCTTGATACGGGGGTCCTTCAACAGGCATGACAGCATGAAAGACCCCATTCTCACAAGGTTGGATGCAGAGCTATCCATCTCCGCTTCCTCATTATCAAGGACTGCATCATCCACGGTCTCCTCCCCCCAGCCACGTACAAGACCAGGGGTCCCCAAAAGGTCACCACTAGCCCCCTGGGAAGCCTGCTCCTGTTGGTCCTCCTCCTCCTCCTCCACAAAGCCACCTTCCTCCTCTGACTCCACTTCTGGCACCTCTCCCTGCGTTGCAGCAGGTGCCTGGGTTCGTTCTGGTGATTCCGACCAGAAATCGTGCGCTTCCAGCTCCTCGTCACGCTGGTCTACAGCCTCATCTGTCACTCGTCGCACGGCACGCTCCAGGAATAAAGCGAAGGGTATTAGGTCGCTGATGGTGCCTTCGGTGCGACTGACCATATTTGTCACCTCTTCAAAAGGTCGCATGAGCCTGCAGGCATCGCGCATAAGCACCCAGTAACGGGGGAAAAAAATCCCCAGCTGTGCAGATCCAGTCCTACCACCCAGTTCAAAAAGGTACTCGTTGACGGCCCTTTGTTGTTGCAGCAGACGTTCCAACATAAGGAGCGTTGAATTCCAGCGAGTCTGGCTGTCAGAAATCAAATGCCTGACTGGCATGTTGTAGCGCTGCTGAATGTCAGCAAGGCGTGCCATGGCTGTGTAGGAACGCCTGAAATGGGCCGACACCTTTCTGGACTGGGTGAGAACGTCCTGGAATCCTGGGTACTTGGAGACAAAACGTTGGACTATTAAATTTAACACATGTGCCATGCAGGGCACATGTGTTAAATTGCCTAGTCTCAACGCTGCCAACAGATTGCTTCCATTGTCACACACCACTTTTCCGATCTGCAGTTGGTGTGGGGTCAGCCACCGATCGGCCTGTGACTGCAGAGATGACAGGAGTACAGATCCGGTATGGTTTTTGCTTTCCAGGCACGTCATCCCCAAGACAGCGTGACAACGGCGTACCTGGCACGTCGAATAGCCTAGGGGGAGCTGGGGGTGCACAGGTGTGGAGGAGGAGAAGGAGGACCCAGCAGCAGAGTAAGAAGAAGAAGAAGACGAGGTAGAGAGCGATGGAGGAGTAGAGGTGGTGGCAGAACCGCGTGCAATCCGTGGCGGTGACACCAACTCCACTGTTGTTGTTGAGCTACCCATTCCCTGCTTCCCAGCCATTACCAAGTTCACCCAGTGGGCAGTGTAGGTGACATACCTGCCCTGACCATGCTTGGAGGACCATGCGTCAGTAGTCATATGGACCTTTGGCCCAACACTAAGTGACAGAGATGCGGTAACTTGGCTCTGCACATGTTGGTACAGGTGTGGTATTCCCTTTTTAGAAAAAAAATTGCGGCTGGGTACCTTCCACTGCGGTGTCCCAATTGCTACAAATTTGCGGAAGGCCTCAGAGTCCACCAGCTGGTATGGTAAAAGCTGGCGGGCTAAGAGTGCAGACAAGCCAGCTGTCAGACGCCGGGCAAGGGGGTGACAGTCAGACATTGGCTTCTTACGCTCAAACATGGCCTTCACAGAAACTTGGCTGGTGGCAGATGACTGGGAATGGGAACAGGTGGTCAAGGTGGAAGGCGGAGTGGAGGGTGGTTCAGACGGGTCAAGGAGAGCAGAGGTAGAGCAGTAAGATGCTGGACCAGAAGGAGTGTGGCTTTTAGTTTGCCTGTTGCCTTTGAGGTGTTGCTCCCAAAGTGCTTTGTGCTTGCCGCTCATGTGCCTTCGCATAGAAGTTGTACCTATGTGGCTGTTGGGCTTACCAAGGCTCAGTTTCTGACTGCACTCATTGCAAATTACAATGCTTTTGTCAGAGGCACACACATTAAAAAATCCCACACTGCTGACTTTTTGGAAGTGTGCGATCTGGCGGTAACAGTAGAAGTTGGCGGAGTTGGCGGTATTGGCGGCAATGGCGGGTGCGTTGGCCGGCTGAACACAGGTGCCGATACATGTTGTTGCCCTACTGATCCCTGCGGGCTGTCCTCCCTGCTTCTTCTAAGTCTTATTCTCCTACTGCCTCTCTGACTCTCCGTCTCTCCATCTGAACTACCCTCCTCTTGCTCTCTTCTACTAGGCACCCACAAAACATCAATCTCCTCATCATCATTCTCCTCAGATGCATCAATTTCTTCTGACACATCACAGAAGGAAGCAGCAGCGGGGACCTCCTCCTCATCACTCATTATGTCCATCTCTATCGTGTTCTCTGCCAGAATTAAATCTGGTGTAAGGTCCTCATCTCCTTCATCTTCTTCTGGCAATAATGGTTGCGCATTACTCAGTTCAAGAAACTCATTGGAAAATAACTCCTCTGACCCCAGTGAAGAAGGGGCACCGGTGGTGGAGGAAGTGTTACGTGGGGTGGCCATAGCAGTGGAGGATGAGGAGGATGTTGTGGTAAAGTTAGAAACGGTAGAGGATGGGGTGTGCTGTGTAAGCCAGTCAACTACCTCTTCAGCATTTTGGGAGTTCAGGGTCATTGGCTTTTTAAAACTGGGCAATTTGCTAGGGCCACAGGATTGCATAGCAGCACGGCCCCTAGCACGGCCTCTGCGTGGCGGCCTGCCTTTGCCTGGCATTATTTTTAAAAAAACAACAACAACAACAAAAACTCAGTTGGTTTTTCTGGAAACGATAATACACACAGCTAGATGGCGGGTTGAAGAAAACACTGTGCAAATAATGCCTACAAGGTCAACGTATACACTACTACAGCGGTGGATACGGATTACGTAAAATATATGAATGCTGCTTGAAAAAAAGTAACTCAAGTGGTTTTTCTAGAGACGATAATATTATCAATATTTAGACAAAATGTGAACAAGCTCACACAGCTCGATGGCGGGTTGAAGAAAACAGTGTGCAAATAATGCCTACAAGGTCAACGTATACACTACTACAGCGGTGGATACGGATTACGTAAAATATATGAATGCTGCTTGAAAAAAGTGACTCCGGTGTTTTTTCTGGAGACGGTAATATTATGGATATTTAGACAGAATGTGAACAAGGTCACACAGCTCGATGGCGGGTTGAAGAAAACAGTGTGCAAATAATGCCTACAAGGCCAACGTATACACTACTACAGCGGTGGATACGGATTACGTAAAATATATGAATGCTGCTTGAAAAAAGTGACTCCGGTGTTTTTTCTGGAGACGGTAATATTATGGATATTTAGACAGAATGTGAACAAGGTCACACAGCTCGATGGCGGGTTGAAGAAAACAGTGTGCAAATAATGCCTACAAGGCCAACGTATACACTACTACAGCGGTGGATACGGATTACGTAAAATATATGAATGCTGCTTGAAAAAAGTGACTCCGGTGTTTTTTCTGGAGACGGTAATATTATGGATATTTAGACAGAATGTGAACAAGGTCACACAGCTCGATGGCGGGTTGAAGAAAACAGTGTGCAAATAATGCCTACAAGGCCAACGTATACACTACTACAGCGGTGGATACGGATTACGTAAAATATATTATGGCTGCTTGAAAAAAGTGACTCCGGTGTTTTTTCTGGAGACGGTAATATTATGGATATTTAGACAGAATGTGAACAAGGTCACACAGCTCGATGGCGGGTTGAAGAAAACAGTGTGCAAATAATGCCTACAAGGCCAACGTATACACTACTACAGCGGTGGATACGGATTACGTAAAATATATTATGGCTGCTTGAAAAAAGTGACTCCGGTGTTTTTTCTGGAGACGGTAATATTATGGATATTTAGACAGAATGTGAACAAGGTCACACAGCTCGATGGCGGGTTGAAGAAAACAGTGTGCAAATAATGCCTACAGGGCAAATAATGCCTAAAAGGTCAACTTATACACTACTACAGCGGTAGTAAAATAAAAAAAAGTAAAATAAAAAAAAAATGAATATTAAAAAAAAAAAATTAAAGTTGGTGCTGCTGAACTACTAGGAGCAGCAGATTAGCACACCAGTCCCACTCCCCAACACTGCTAGACTAATAGCACTGGGCTCTTATAGTAGTAGTAGTAGTAGTAGTAGTAAAACAACAAAAAAATAAATAAAAGCAGTCCTTACAAGGACTACTGTTATTGCAGCAGTCAGCAGATGAGATCAGAAGCAGGACAGCTGCCCACTGCAGCTACATACAGAGCACTGCAGTAGAAGGTAGATTACTAGCCAGCAAAGCTACCTAAGCTTAAATGTCCCTCAAACCCCTGCAGACTTCTGTCCCTCCAATAACAGAGCAGTATCAAAACGATTACTAGCCAGCAAACTTTCAACTGTCCCTGAAATCACTAACAGGCAGCAGCTCTCTCCCTACACTATCTCTTCAGCACACACAGGCAGAGTGAAAAAACGCTGCAGGGCTTCGGTTTTTATAGGGAAGGGGAGTGGTCCAGGGGAGAGCTTCCTGATTGGCTGCCATGTACCTGCTGGTCTGGGGTGAGAGGGCAAAAAAAAGCGCCAACAATGGCGAACCCAAAATGGCGAACGTCGCGCGACGTTCGCGAACTTCCGGCGAGCGCGAACACCCGATGTTCGCGCGAACAAGTTCGCCGGCGAACAGTTCGCGACATCTCTATTCTGGACTCTTGTGTGAAGTATTTGGTATTCGACATAATCCAAAATGTATGGATTTGATGCATGTCAACCAAGTTGCTCAACCTGATTAAGACCTCAATGAGTTCCTCGCAAAGTTTGTGACCAAACTGCTTTTATGGACGTTCGCAGTGTATGTGATGAAATTTTGCAATCACAAAAACTTTTTTGCAACAAAATATTTAACGAAACTCCAGAGCAGGTGTTAAAGGGGTTGTTCACCTTCCAAACACTTTTTTCAATTCAGTTGTTTTTAGATTGCTCCCCAGAGCATAGATATGGGTATATATCATTTATGTGAAAGTATGGAGGTGTGTGTGTGGATTTGAAACTACGCCTCTGAGGAAGCTGACAACACACAGCGAAATGCGTTAGGCACAGTTTGGGGGACACAACAGCCGGGAAGCAAGGCACCACGAGGGAGTCTGGAGTGAGCTGACAGGACTACCCCTGGGAACCCCACACAAACTTTTTATTGGATTTAATGCGCAAAACCCGTCAGGGTAAATGTAAGTGTAAATTTTTTAATTGATTTTAATTAGTTTTTAATAAAAAACGGTATTACACTATCACTGGTTTTATTCCTGGCTTGGGACCTGGAAGGAGCGGCGAACCTTGAAGGAGGGACCAGAAAGGGCGCCTCGTTATATGCATAACACCACAGTAGTGGTCTGTAAGTAGGCATTTTACATAGAAGGTGGAGGCGCTTCACCGCTGGAATATATTCCGTTTCATAGGAAAGGCACCATTCTTTCTCCACCTCTATCGCTAATCTATACCCCTATTAATGGTCGTTTGAAGGAAAAGGAGAATACACCTATTTAACATCTAGTGTATGCACGGGGTGATATCTTATATTATGAACGTATTACGCTATGCTTGTTTTTAATTTCTGTTGCCACAGGCGCTGATCTCTTCCTATACATATCCCTTTGGGAGTATATATACGCTTGATTTTGGACTTATATACAGTTGAGAGACTGTGAAGGGGTCGGCAAGAAATAATCTAAGAGACTGACATTTTTTAACTGGCTGCATCTGTAAGCTATATATTGTTTTTATTGTGTGTGTGGATACTGGGTTTTCATTTGGAGGGGTTGAACTTGATGGACTTTGTATTTTTAGAGATTCACCGAATCTTGGATTCAGTTCGGGATTCGGCCTGTTTCAGCAGGATTCGGCAGAATCCTTCTGCCCAGCCGAACCGAATCCTAATTTGCATGTGCAAATTAGGGGCGGGGAGGGAAATCGTGTGACTTTTTGTCACAAAACAAGGAAGTAAAAAATGTTTTCCCCCTTCTCACCCCTAATTCTCACCCCTAATTTGCATATGCAAATTCGGATTTGGTTTGTTACTCGACCAGAAATGTAACTAGAGGGGGGCGGGCCCTGACGCAAGACGTGCAGCCGGGCCCCCCACCCCCCTCCGTACACCCGGAACTGGCCGGGAATATGCGGCGCAAAGCGGCGCGCGGACTGCCGGGGGGGCCCTGAGGGGGTGCGGGCCCTGGCCCGCTCACACCCCCTGCTCCCCCGGTAGTTCTGCCACTGTATTTGATTGGGGGGTTCAGCCGAATCCAAAATAGTGGATTCGGTGCTTCCTGAGTCTTTTTTCAACCCGATTTAACTATGTAACTATGTTTAAAGGTTCGCAATGCGCAATTAAGATTCACAATAAAAGCCTAATGAAGAATATTGCATTGCGACAGGCAAATTTTTATTACATTTGCCCCATAGTATTTGCCACATCTACTACCTGACACACGTTGTTTGACATGAACAAACATTTAATTGGGCCAGAAGATCTGAAATAAACATTACATTTATTTCTAAATTCCCTATCTAATGTAGCTGACGTGACGGGATCCTGCCTTGATAATGCCTACCCCGTCCCCCCATCCCGTGTGCAGGTGACATTTAACTGGCTCCTACTTCAACAATGTGATTGGATCCTAGAAAGTGGATATCCCCCTAGAGCAGTGATCCCCAACCAGTAGCTCGTGAGCAACATGTTGCTCTCCAACCCCTTGGATGTTGCTCCCAGTGGCCTCAAAGCAGGAGATTATTTTTGAATTCCAGGCTTGGAGGCAAGTTTTTGTTGTATAAAAACCAGGTGCACTGCCAAACAGAGCCTCAATGTAGGTTTACAATCCACATGGGGCTACAAATGGCCGATCACAGCACTTATTTGGCACCCAAAAACAGTTTTCATGCTAGTGTTGCTCCCCAACTCCTTTTACTTCTGAATGTTGCTCACGGGTACAAAAGGTTGGGGATCCCTGCCCTAGAGTGTGTCTTGTTTCTGCTGCAGTAATGTGATTGCCTCCTGCCATTATAATTATACAATCCCAATGGTTAAATGCACTAATGTACAAATGATTTCCTCTGTATTGGTGCAACGTCTCACTAACTGATACATCTCTGTTAATGAAACTCTGCATTATGGTTAAGGTTTTTGTTTTCACAGGGGGAAAATTATCCTTTGTTTACATTTCTGGGAAGAGTCCAACACCTTTCACTTTGAGCCTGTACAAATTGAGATCCTTTCAGGGCAGAGAAAGAGAAAAACCTGCCTCTTCCTTGTGCAGGTTTTTCCACTGTATTCTTAGTTGACGCTGCAAAATTACACTCTGATCAGACACACAGTTTGCTGACTATGAACTAAACTGGAAAGCTTAGTGCCAATTTAATCATCTCTGGAAGAAGTCTCTACTGCAAAACAAACTATGCTTGTTGAATCCTGTAATGTATTGTTTATCTGGCAGATCCATATATATATATATATATATATATATATATATATATATATATATATATATATATATATATATATATATATATATATATATATATATATATATATATACGGCAAGTCAAGCCCGAAATAAAGAATTTGCCTAAAAAAAGAAAACATAATACTAAGCAACTTTCCAATATACATTTCTTTAAAGTTTGCAGTGCTTTTACAGCTTTTTTATAAAAGCAATTGCTATTGAAAGCAGCATTTGCCTAACTCCTAGTTGTTCCTTTTTAAACTATGTAGCAAAGGTCTTAGTTCCCCAGTAAAGACAGGTCTGTTCATCAGCTGCCTTGTCTTACATTGTATCAACAGTCTGAGCCATCAAGGCAGAAAATATAAAGGAACAAACACTGCTTTCAATGGCAGTACATATAAAAAACTTTAAAAAAAACTAAAAAATTATAATGAATGTATATTGCAAAGTGCCAACTGATGAAGTGCCAGAAAGAGGCATGAAACGCGTCAGGTGACCTAACATGTCATAGGGTAGGACGGAGTACATCTGTAATGGATGCCTGTTTGTTGTTTTAATTACCCCAATAAAGCTGGAATTTTGATTTTTACTTTGTACGTGTGGAATGGTTTTCTCAATCACTAAATCCCCCACATATGATGTTTACTGGAATGGAGACCAGCATGAGAAAACCCGCACACCATCGGGAGTGGACACAATGGAGAAGTGGCCATAACACGGGCATGTGAGTTTCTTTTTTGGATCTATATTGCAAAGTTGCTTAGAAATATGGTTTCTTTTATTAGGCAAAATTCAAATTTTGCATTGAAATTCCCTTTAAGTCAAAAAGCTTTAATAAATGTTCCATTTTATTAAAGGAGACGTATAGGATAAGTGAGACCCCCATAATATTGTAGGCTATAATAATATATTGTGCTGATTGTACTTTACGCTAAAAATTAATATTATCATAAATTATTTGCCTTTTATAGCTCCCTATAGATCTGCTACAGCCGTGTCCGAATGGTCCCTGCAAAAAGCACAGTAGGAGTTGGGTAGCCAATAACAGCTCTGCAATCACACAAGCAAAGACTGGCTTCAGTTCCTTATCAGGTCAGCCTAGCTGCTGATTGGTTAGTGTTGCCACCTTTCCTGTATGTGGCGTCCAGACAGGGGGCGAGACATGTGACATGGTGGGCAGGGCACATGATGTCATGGGACTTACCATCACAGACTGGGCACGTGATGTTGTGGGTGGGACTATGACGTGGCGATCTGCGATTGCGCTACACTTTTAAGTAAACTTCAGGTGCATGCTTTCTAATATCTGAATTTTTTTTTAACTTATAAGGGGGCCCCTGCCACCAATGTTTTTTTTTTTTTGTAGTTTTTTTTTACTTTTTTTTTGTTGGGACCCCAAGTTTTTTTTAACTTATAAGGGGGCCCCTGCCACCAATGTTTTTTTTTTAAAAAAAACATTTTTTTGGGGGGGGGCCCCAATTTTTTATAAGGGGGCCCTGACCATCAATAGCTTTTTATAACTTGTGTGGGGGGGGGGTTACTTTTTTAGCGCTGATGTCTGTGTGGTCTTTTAACTGCGATGTGGAGTGGGCGGCATATGGGGTGGAGTGTGGTCGTCAGTGTGGGCGGGGCCCAGGGGGCCCGAAAAATTTTGTTGTACGGGGCCCGGTGATTTCTAATGGCGGCCCTGATGGGGGATAATATAACTTTACAGTTTGGGGGCACAGTAGAGTTGCCACCTTTTATCCTGATTAACTCTGGGCGCGGAGGCACCATGATGTAGCGGGGGGTGGGGGTAGGATGTGACTTCGGGACTATGACATAGTGAACAGTTGATCGCTGCGTCAATCTCAGGGAATCCGGAATCCGGGGAGACTAATCAACCAACATTCATACATTCAATCGCCAGGTATTGACCAGGTTCACATTTTCCCCCTGCTGGTTGAAGGCAAAACTGGTGCATTGATGCCTCTGTAGTCCTGCTGCATGACTGTCAGATCTGACTGTCAGCCTGATTTGGCCATATTAGTATATCCGGCTTCAGAATCTCATCAAGCTAACAGATATCTATAGGTTTTAGAGGGTGGATCGCTGTCAGCAGTTTTTCTTGTTGTCAAACTTATAATAATATATCCTCCTGGCTTCTCCCACTGATTTATTTCAATGTCCATCCGCCTTTGTCATCTAAAATAATGACTCCCAGGTTAATTTCCGCTGTAGTAGTTGACATTATAACACCATTAATCCTATATCCTAGATTCCTTGTTCCAAAGCACACAGGCATCGTTTTACACTTATTGGCGTTAAAATGAATGCGCCTCGCTATAGTCCATTCTTCTCATTTACAAAATCATGAATCATTTCAGTAACCCCGCTCCCTGGAGTGCGAAACCCTGTTCCAGATCATTGTGTCATCTTCACACTGGCAAGGCTGCCTTTCCTGACATTTGTTAGATTGCAAATAAATTCAAAATTATTCAGAGAGCAACAGGAAATACAAATGAGAGAGATTAGGGCTAAAGAGAGAAAACGCGACAGCACAAAAATACAGGGGGAAAAAAGACAAATTAAAGGGTTAAAATGTCAAGATTTGAAATTAGTGAATATTTGCTGAACCTCGTAAGGACAGCATCAGAAATAATGGATTGTCATACTAAAGGTATCGCAATTCCAATGTATTTTGTGGCCTAAGAATTGGGTTGCCAAGTCAGCCCCCCCCTCCACTGTGACATGGAACCTAAAAGGATACCCACCTACCTGTGGAAACTTTGACTTTCAAGCACTGGATAACTATGATCTTGTCTGTTCAGTATTCAGACAAATGTTTTGTGGATAATTCAGCATTTGCCCAAATCCAAAAAATATAGATTGCATCCTTCATTTATTTTCTTTTAATTAGACAGTAGATACGGTGAATTGATCTCACTGTGTACAGAACATTCTTTCTTAGAATATTAAAATTGATACATATAAATGGAAAAATCCAAACCACTTGCTTTTGGCTGACGTTTTATTTATAACTATCCACAGAAGAGATTCTGTGTTCACTAGAGGTGCAATTAAAAGGAAAACAAAATGAAAAGAATCAGGGTATATAACAAAGAGAAGTCATGCTCAATAAAACCAGGGTCAGGAGAATGACGACAAGAAAGCGGGGCTAGAATTAAGCCCCGGGAATGAAGAAAGGCTTTGGGGTCAGGGATGTCCAACCTGCAGCTTCCAGTTCCAGCTGATGGAGTAATAGTGAGAGTTACAGTTAAACAGGAAGAGGGATACAGGTTGGATATCCCTTAATGTATATACTAAACATTTCTGCTACTGTTAAACAATATAAAATGAGTTTTGGACTTTAATCCAAGTTCTTCTCTCCAAGGGGCCCCTCTCATTTCAATGACTCTACCCTAAACTAGTGATGGGCGATTTGCCCGCGTTTTTCGATTAAATTCATCCGTGAATAAATTTTGGACGCGCGGCAGAAAAGTCGATCGTGTCAAAGCCGTCGCACGGTTGCACGGCCATTGACTTCAAAATTTGTGTTTTGCTAATTTTGCGCCGTTTTGCGAATTTCGTGTGATATTCGATGAATTTTTCTAAATTCTTAATCAAATGTTTGCTTTCATTGTTCCACCTGCAGCATTCTGAACAAAGCCAGCAACACAATGGTTGCTATGGGTTACTGCCCAGGTACAGATTTGCCCAGGGTTAGTAAATATGCTAGTGTGAGACAGACAGAGTACATTATAATTATTAGAGTTTATTTATAGAGCACCAATGTGTTCCACAGGCCGGTATACTGAATTGGGGAGAATGCAAACAGATTAGCAGCCACCAAACAACAGCAAATAATGGGGTCGGAGGTCAATGAGGGCCCTGCTCTTTGTCTTGAGAGCTTACAATCTAGGTCTAGAGAACAGGGAGGTGATGAGTCAGAAAGGGGAGAAATTGGCAGAGGAGAGTGCTACAGGGTAACACAGGGGAAGAGAGCAATAAATAATTATAAAGTCTGGAGCAGATATAGATTTGATGGAGGGAGAGCGAGGATTAAATTGAAGTAAAATGAGCATCAAGGAGGGGGAATAAATGCGGGCAGAGCAGAGCACAGATAGAAAGCTGGGAGCTGAGGGAGGGGGCGAAGGGATGTACTGTATATATATTGCCTTGTTCATTGTGCTGTGATTTCCGAGAGAGGTCAGAGCTATGGCCGGCCTGTGAATCTCTAGCTCTGTTCACCGTGGCCCTGAGAGACCTGGATACCGAGGTAAAAGCATCTATTATTTAGAGTCAGCCTCGGGTTTCCAAATGGATTCTTCACTTTAATAAACCCGAGAGTGGGTTCTCCACCGACTGAAATCAAACAGAAGCTTAACCCATTCTGCGCCAGCCACCAGAGCACTAATACAGGTGTCTGCACAAGAGCAAGCCCAGAGCATTTGTATAATGCATAGAGCGTGTTATACCCAACAATAACAAAGCGCCAATGAAAACACAAAAAAAAAAAAACACCGAGCATGTTGTATTCAGAACTATCACAAAAGAGACTGTATTACGGACAAAACGCAACACAGAATGACAAAAAGCGAGCTTGTTCTAGCAATGACAAAACACAGCATTGAGTACACAAAACAAATCTCAAATAAAAAGAGAATATATAAAAGAGCGTGTTATAAATATGCACAAAGCATGTCCCTCATAAAACCCAATCAGAACAACAGCCTGCTTATATCATGCACAACTGCATTTTACACTGGGAAACATAATCTTAATCACTCTACAAAGGGACTGTCTACATCAGTTTTATACACAGAACATAGAACTTGCTCGGTATTATGCACAGAGCTGGGGGTATCTATACTATACACAGGGAAGGGGTGCATCTATATTATACTTAGGGCCTCCATACATAGGCCAATAAACGGCTGACTGGATTTTGGCAAGCCCTGTTGTTGGATTTTATCGGCCCCTGAATGGCAATTCTAATAGGGTCTCAGAAATTAAAAGACCTCGGAGAGCAGTGCCATCTTTATACAGCCCTTGTGACTTCTAAAGTTCTGGGAGCTGCTGGCCAGGTATAGGGAAAATGGGACAGAACAGGAGAATTTAGGAAACAGGTGAACAAGGTAAAATGTAAGAAAAAGAAACAAGGGGTTGAATTAGATACATAAAAGGATAGGGGCAGATTTACAGAAGGGAAACAAAGAGGTAGAATGAATGTGAATATGTGTGAAGAATAGAAGGGAGAGGAGGAAGGGGGAATGGGAATTGGAAAATAGGTAAGAAAGGACCTGTGGAGCCTCCATCTACCCAGTCTGATGCCGACTGTAACTTGTCCAACTACCAAAAAAAAGCACAACTCCTTAAGTATTTGGTATTAACTAAATGCTTTCAAAATGAATCAGTTAATAGTGCTGCTCCAGTAGAATTCTGCACTGAAATCTATTTCTCAAAAGAGCAATTCATTTCAATTTTAAAATCTGACATGGGGCTAGACATATTGCCAAATTCCCAGCTGGCCCAAGTCATGTGACTTGTGCTCTGATAAACTTCAATCACTCTTTACTGCTGTACTGCAAGTTGGAGTGATATCACCCCCTCTCTTTTCTCCCCCCCCAGCAGCCAAACAAAAAGAACAATGGGAAGGTAACCAGATAACAGCTCCCTAACACAAGATAACAGCTGCCTGGTAGATCTAAGAACAACACTCAATAGTAAAAACCCATGTCCCACTGAGACACATTCAGTTACATTGAGAAGGAAACACAGCAGCCTGCCAGAAAGCATTTCTCTCCTAAAGTGCAGGCACAAGTCACATGACCAGGGGCAGCTGGGAAATTGACAAAATGTCTAGCCCCATGTCAGATTTCAAAATTGAATATAAAAAAATCTGTTTGCTCTTTTGAGAAATGGATTTCAGTGCAGAATTGTGCTGGAGTAGCACTATTAACTGATGCATTTTGAAAAAAACATGTTTTCCGATGACAGGATCCCTTTAACTAAATGGTAGCCTTTTAAGCAGGATTAGATCCTAAATACATAGTTGATGCGGTTGAAAAAAAAAAAAAAAGACGTGTCCATCAAGTTCAACATTGCTGTCTAAATGTCACATGACTTTACACCATTGGACAACTAAAAGTGAAAATGATTATTTGCATATACAAATGAGGTTTTGGATTCAGTTATTCTAGAAAATTTTGAAAATGAGGATTTAGTGCATCCCTATTACATATTAACATACCTGAATATTTCACATGCTGTAGCAGAGATTCAAAGTACTAAAGCGCCCCCCAGTGTTAATAACGATATATTCCCGACTAACAGCTGTTGACTTAAACCAGAGCAGTGAGAATTCATAAGGGGTTTAATCATCCTGTCTCGTCTGTTGGGTATGTGAGGCTGCTCTTGTACATAACAAATATAAACAACAACTGTGAGTGTTATGAATAATCAAGAGTCAGCAGTTTGATGGAACATTGTCACCAGGACAGCAACATTTCTTAATGCAAGTTCACTCTAACAGAAGATACAGAGATTGACACTCTCGCCTTCCCCAGAGCCAATAAACTTTCTCACTCACTTGCTGCAGCTGATTATCACAGTATTATTCTATGCATGTTTGTGATATCATCTAGAACATTGTCTGTATTTACTATGATATTATATACTTATATATATATATATATATATATATATATATATATATATATATATATATATATATATATATATATATATATTATATACATAGACTTTTTTTTTTTTGGACGGCCATAGACTTTAATGGGCATCCGCGACATTTCGCCGGCAGCGAGTTTTTGGCGAAACTAAACGGGTCAAATTCGCCCATCCCTAATGATATACTTTAATATGATTGGAAGTTTATGCATTTATGTATCCACATCCCAAGGGTCTACATCATACAGAACCCAGGATTTCAGTATCCAGTGCTGCAGCCATTGCCTACCTCAAGCACTACTCCTTATTACACTGAAAACACGTTATTTCAGATGTGTCTCAACTCACAGGAACATGCACATTTAAAAAAAATATGTTACCCATTAGTTTGCAATGTTGAAAATAACTCGTCTTAATACATTTGAAGAAAATAACTCAGCATGCAATCTCTCAGATTTATATCTTTACTGAACTTTTTACTGACTTCTGTTTTTCTACTTTATAATAGGGGATACATTCCTTATAATATAAAGTAATACTCAGAGTACCCTGTATAACTCAGCCTGCAGCCTTGTGCCTTTATATGGTCACAGAACCCCTCAGTGACTTCTAATATCCTTATAATTTACAGTAGGGGGTACATTATCCCTTATAATACACGAGTGATACTCAGAGTTCCCTGTATAACTCATCCTGCAGCCTTGTGCCTTTATATGGTCACAGAACCCCTCAGTGACTTCTAATATCCTAATAACTTACAGTAGGGGGTAAATTTGCCCTTATAATACATGAGTGATACTCAGAGATCCCAGCAAAACTCCGCCTGCAGCCATGTGCTTTTATATGGTCACAGAACTTCTAATTGACTTCTAATTTACAGTTGGAGGTACCTTTTTACCATCTAGTTGTCATGAATAGGAAAAAGCTGGAAATGTACCTTCCTTATCATTACTGATAAGATGTTCACACCAAAATTCCCAGGAGCAATGTTAAAGGAGAACTAAACCCTAAAAATAAATATGGCCAAGAATGCAATATTTTATTTACTGCACCAGCCTAATGTTTCAGCTCCTCAATAGCAGCAATGATCCAGGTCTTCAAACTTGTCACAGGGGGTCACCATCTTGGAAAGTGTCAGCGACACTCACATGCTCAGTGGGTTCTGAGCAGCTGTTGAGAAGCTAAGCTTAGGGGTCGTCCAAATTATTAAGCAAAAATGAGGTTGGTCTGTAATACAAGCTGATGCTACAGGGCTGATTATTAAATTCTGATTCTAGTTGCACTGGTTTCTGTACTGCCATGTAGTAATTATCTGTATTAATTACAGATAATTACACAGCAGCTAGAATATAAACAAGTGGATGGCTGCCCTGTGTTGGTGGCATATTGCAAGTTATAGTTTAGCAGCACCACGTAGACTGTAGCTTGCCCATTGCTGTATTTGCTACAATACTTAAAATTGTCTCTCTCTTTATTTTCATGGCGTGTCTGTCATTCAGTGACCTGTTTCTACTTTTCTGACACCTCCGCATTTCTGGCCTCAATTTCGGTTGCAAGAGTGATGGATTTATCAAATGTTCCTTGCCTGAGATAGATCTGTGCAACGACAACACTGATTAAGCCCTTCACTGTGGCACTGGCCTTAAAATCAGATACTGTACCTGAATAACATCATTTAGAGTTGTTCATATAGCCATGGCTAGCAACTCTTAACAGCAGACTCACGCAAATGTAACTCCCAGTAACTTCTCCTGATGCTTCATGTCACTATTTCCCATACATATTAATTCTAAATAAATTCTTATTCGCTTTCTAGATCTGTAATTCCATAAATATCAGCAGGCGCCTTGAGTAGAGCCAACTCATGGCAAAGAGGAACCTATGAATGAGAACTAGAGTTTTCTAGGTGCCTGTACCTCCAGACAAGTTCATACCTTCCAACATTTTGGAAATAAAAAGAGGGACAAAAAAGTTATTGCGCTTACCGCGGCAAATTTTTTGACCATGCAGTTTGTGGCCACACCCACTAATTACCATGTTAATTTTACAAAATTTGTCAGGTTATGAAAGTTTGAACATATTTCTGTGTTTTTTTCCAGTTATTACAGTTTTGCTAATGAAGGT
The DNA here is from genome assembly GCF_017654675.1 of Xenopus laevis. Taxonomy (NCBI): domain Eukaryota; kingdom Metazoa; phylum Chordata; class Amphibia; order Anura; family Pipidae; genus Xenopus; species Xenopus laevis. The sequence continues at coordinate 39,485,409 of NC_054387.1, forward strand.
GAATTTCCCTTTAAGATGTGAGTCTAACTTTTCCCAAGGGACCTGTTATTTAATATTGTTACAATTACTTATTTGCTTATCTGGAAATTGTTACAAAAGTATCTCATCTCCTGCTGTTGCTGTTCTGGGCTCTCTGCCAAAAGTCAATTAAGTTCGAAAGTTTGTTTCTTTTTCTGGCTGTTCAGTGCGGAGAAAAATGGGAATTTCCAGTACAAACGAGGTACTGCGGTTGAGCTGTCAAAAGAGGGACTGTCCCTCTAAAAACGGGACAGTTGGGAGGTATGCAGGTGTGTGAGTGGGGTAAGTACTGTGGGTGAGTAATCTACCATGTTAGGGCCCCAGTGCATAGACAGAAGGTAGTGATGATTGTCTATGGTGCATACCTCCCAGATTTTGACAGCTCCGTTGCAGTTCCGGATTTCTTATTGAAATGTCCTTCATTTATCTTTGCTCTCCTGCCAGAAAAAGATACACATTTTATGAGGCAGAAATAAGATAAGCAGGTCTCTTGGGAAAGGAGACTTGCTGCTTAAAGGTCAACGTACCTTCATTAGCAAAACTGTTATAACACACAAAACCTGACCCTAAAACCTGCCACATTATGTAAAAGGGAAATAGTATTTAGGAGGTGTGGCCACAAAAGGGGCATTGTCAAAACACACCACATCTTCTTGTCTTCTTTCTATTTTTCAAACGTTGGTGGGTATTGTAGTACACTACAGAGTTGCACCTCACTAAACCGTGCCCATGAACATAATTGCTTCCCTTAGCTCCTGTTAGCTGAAAACTGCCCTGGCCTGGGGTACTTCTGTAGCAGCATCAAGTTGTTTTCTTCTTCTTCTTCCACTTTTTGGATATTCCTTGAGGACCAGACTGGGTGCAAGTCCCTTTTTACTGCTTTTCATTCTGTGCCTGCAGATCCAGAAAGAAAGAGATTATGGTGCTCGTAGCTTAGTACCCTGAGCTGGCACCAGCCCGGGTCTCAGGTAATCAATGATAATCACAGAATGGAGCCTAACATATTGGCAGCCCCCAGTGATTATACCTATCTTTCTCCTTTAAAGGTGAACTAAACCCCCCATTAAGAAAAGCCCCTACCTACTACTCTAGATAGTCCCCCCACCTTTCCAGATCTTCGGTCTTCTTCGGGTCCTCTTCCTTGCCTTTATGCAATTCACGTCACTTTTGGAGCATGAGCAGTTGCTACAAACAGGAAGACTGCTCAACTGTGCATGCACCAATGTGACGCTCCCTTACAGGTGAAGACCGAAGATCCGGAAGATGGTGCTCATGGGCTCCACTGCGCTTACTCTGCACTGATATGTGAGCAACGTATTCGGGATACTTTCAGGGGTAATGAATTATGCATGGAGATTTTCTTATTGGGAGGAGTTTAGTTCTCCTTTAAGAATTGTTTTGACTATAGTGACTGTCCATCTGTGCATCTTATAGTTATGTTAGATCCAAGTTCAACAGACCATCCTGCAATGATATTTGGTTGCACCGATCTACCGATACTAAAATACCCCTTCTCAGCAGATGTATGGTATATTGGTAGTAGACTTTGGAATACAGGCAGTACATTAGAAAAAGGAAAAAGTACAATATCAGACCGTTTGGCATATGGACAGAAGATCACATTATACAAAGGTCATCCCGTGTATGGCCACCTTTACTTTAAGCAGCTCGTGGGTTCAGTTTTACTTGTAGTTGAGACACAGGTCTGAGCTTGCCTAAGGGCTTTAAAGGAACAGTGACATCAAAAAATGAAAGTGATTGGTAAAACTGCTGTGTTTGCTTCAGAAACACTACTATTGTTTATATAAATAAGCTGCTGTGTAGCAATGGGGGCAGCCATTCAAAGGAGAAAAGGTTCAGGTTACAAAGCAGATAAGCACTGTAGAACATAATGGTGTTATCTGTTATCCACTATTTAACCTGTGCCATATAGCCTTTTTTCAATTTCCACCATTGCTACACAGCAGCTTGTTTATATTAACTATAATAGTGTTTCTGAAGCAAACACATCAGTTTTACCAGTGCAGGACAGCAATACATGATACATACCTCCCAACTGTCCCTTTTTCGGAGGGACAGTCCCTCTTTTGACAGCTCAACCCGCAGTCCCTCATTTGTACTGGAAAGTCCCTCTTTTCTCTGCACTGAACAGCCAGAAAAAGAAACAAAGTTTCTCACTTAATTGGCTTTTAGCAGAGAGCCCAGAACAGCTAACAGGTGCAAATAAGATACTTTGTAACAATTTTAAAAAACAAAAACACAGTGTAGATAAGGAGAAATATTTTCAAACTTTCATAACCTGCCTAATTTTGTAAAACAAACATGGTAATTATGGGGTGTGGCCACAGAAAGGGGTGTGGCCAAAAAATTACTGCGCTACGTGCAGAAAAATTTTTTTTGTCCCTCTTTTTACTTTCAAAATGTTGGGAGGTATGCATGATATTGTCATTACTTTAAAACACTTTCAATTTTTGGTGTTACTGTTCCTTTAATTTGTATAAGTTAATTTCTATCATCATCATCATCATCATTTATTTATATAGCGCTGTCAAGATACACAGTGCTTTAATTTCTATAGCTCATCTCCTCGGGAAAAGTTGCATTCCATTGCTGGGTTTTTAAACCTTTAATGTGGTTGAAAATACAATAAAATAGACAACTGCATGCTGAACCCATAAAAACACGCTTACTTGCCATTAATTGATATATATATATATATATATATATAATATATATATATATATATATATATATATATATATGCGTTTGATATTTTCACTGTGCATTTTAATTGATGCACATTCGAAAGCCCATGTGTCAGGGCCGCTATTGTCTAATTAATGTATGACTAACAGATAAATATAGAAACTGTGAATATTCCCCTGTTTCCTGGTATATTCGTTTTAAATCAGGGATGGATTACTGTGCTTTGCTCTCTGCCTCGATTTGTTCTGCGCTGCTTCATACACGTTAGCGAGGGCTGCACACATAACGGCTCCAGTGTGAACTGTCGTGGTGCTGTATGTCTGACACGTGTGTCTGGGGGCAGATTGTAACAAGATGTGATCATTTGCCCCCAATGCAGCTGTTAAGGGAACGTGTGTGTGAAGTGGCAGAGAAGAATATAAATGCTTCTGAAGTTCTCAAAGCCACAGACATATCAAAACAGATGAATATATTAAGATTCATTAATTAGGAACTTAAATGCAAATCCCTTAGGGTAGTTCTGCAGAGAGGAAGAAGTGACAGCAGACTCTTACACTGTGCTCCATGAGCTGAACATAACCACAAAATGTATATAAAGCCTTGAACTATCACTGGGTGACTAGACAGTCACTCTATAAAACTATTCCTACAGATTATTGCTCTGCACAGGTGGAGCCTCAGACTGTCTCTCTACACTGGTGCCCCTACAGACTGTTGCTTTGCCCAGGTGGAGCTGCAGACTTTCATTCTGTACACTTGCCCCTGCAGACTATTGCTATGCACAGGTGGAGCTTTAGACTGTCACTCTACACTGATGTCCCTGCATACTGTTTCTATGCCCAAGTGGAGCTGCAGACTGTCTCTCTACACTGGTGCCCCTGCAGACTGTTGCTTTGCCCAGGTGGAGCTGCAGACTTTAATTCTGTACACTTGCCCCTGCAGACTGTTGCTATGCACAGGTGGAGCTTCAGACTGTCACTCTACACTGGTGCCCCTACAGAGTACAGACTGTTGCTATGCCCAGGTGGATTTGCAGACCTTCACTTTACACTGGTGCCCCTGCAGACTGTTGCTATGCCCAGGTGGAGCTGCAGACTTTCACTTTACACTGGTGCCCCTGCAGACTGTTGATATGCCCAGGTGGAGCTGCAGACTGTCACTCTACACTGGTGCCCCTGCAGACTGTTGCTATGCCCAGGTGGAGCTGCAGACTGTCACTCTACACTGGTGCCCCTGCATACTGTTGCTATGCCCAGGTGGAGCCTCAGACTGTCACTCTACACTGGTGCCCCTGCATACTGTTGCTATGCCCAGGTGGAGCCTCAGACTGTCACTCTACACTGGTGCCCCTACAGAGTACAGACTGTTGCTATGCCCAGGTGGAGCCTCAGACTGTCACTCTGCACTGGTGCCCCTACAGAGTACAGACTGTTGCTATGCCCAAGTGGAGCCTCAGACTGTCACTCTGCACTGGTGCCCCTACAGAGTACAGACTGTTGCTATGCCCAGGTGGATTTGCAGACCTTCACTTTACACTGGTGCCCCTGCAGACTGTTGCTATGCCCAGGTGGAGCTGCAGTCTGTCACTCTACACTGGTGCCCCTGCAGACTGTTGCTATGCCCAGGTGGAGCTGCAGACTTTCACTTTACACTGGTGCCCCTGCAGACTGTTGATATGCCCAGGTGGAGCTGCAGACTGTCACTCTACACTGGTGCCCCTGCAGACTGTTGCTATGCCCAGGTGGAGCTGCAGACTGTCACTCTACACTGGTGCCCCTGCATACTGTTGCTATGCCCAGGTGGAGCCTCAGACTGTCACTCTACACTGGTGCCCCTGCATACTGTTGCTATGCCCAGGTGGAGCCTCAGACTGTCACTCTACACTGGTGCCCCTACAGAGTACAGACTGTTGCTATGCCCAGGTGGAGCCTCAGACTGTCACTCTGCACTGGTGCCCCTACAGAGTACAGACTGTTGCTATGCCCAAGTGGAGCCTCAGACTGTCACTCTGCACTGGTGCCCCTACAGAGTACAGACTGTTGCTATGCCCAGGTGGATTTGCAGACCTTCACTTTACACTGGTGCCCCTGCAGACTGTTGCTATGCCCAGGTGGAGCTGCAGTCTGTCACTCTACACTGGTGCCCCTGCAGACTGTTGCTATGCCCAGGTGGAGCTGCAGACTTTCACTCTGTACACTTGCCCCTGCAGACTGTTGCTCTGTCCATTTGGACCTGCACACTTCTGCTCTTCAAACCCTCACATATGACTGCCAAGCTGCTGGATGTTTAAATCCTCCACAAGATGCAGGCTGCAACCAGACTGAGGGAATAAATGCTTGCTGAATGAACATTGGGTTCCTTAGTGCCCTGTACTTCTTCCCTGGGTCTGTTTAAAATGATCCTCACTATTTTCTTTCACTCTGTATACACATCCCTACAAACTGTCTTTCTTTCTATGTGCCCTTTCTCTGTACACCCATACCTACATTATATCACACTTCTGCAAATTATCTCATTGTACCCCCTGAATGACACATCAGCTCGCATCTAGTTTAGTCAGAAAATCACTAATTTGCATGAAATTATAGCTACCTCTGTGGCCAGCATAAAACATCCATGCTATTACAAAGAATACCCAAGTATTGATTCAAAAACAGTTCATGGCAACAGGCACTAGCAATATACTGCCGATGAATTCACCAGCCTAGATAATCAATGTGATTATCTATATCATTACAGCACTCACTACGGGGGATACGGATGTCGTTACTGGGATACTGTAAATTTATACAGTGATAACATTAGCCACAACTCTATACAAGTGGTAAATAAATGTACAAGGTAACAATACAGTACAGGTATGGGATCCGTTATCCAGAAAGCTTCCAATTACAGCAAGGCCGTTTCCCATAGTACTCTATTTTATCCAAATAATCCAAATTTAAAAAAAAATTTCTCTGTAATAATAAAACAGTACTTTGTACTTGATCCAAACTAAGACACAATTAATCCTTATTAGGGTGGTGGTAGATGAGGCTACTGGGGGAGATTAGTCCCCCATCGACAAATCACCTCTTTTTCGGGCGACTAATCTCCCCTAAATGCCTTCCCGTCAGCTAGAATGTAAATCAATGGCGGGATGGCACTCGGAGCACTTCGTTTTCCGAAGTCGCCTGAAGTTTCCTTGTGAGGCAACTTCGGAAAACAAAGCTTTCCGAGGTATTTAGGGGAGATTAGCCTATTGGGTTTATTTAATGTTTACATGTTTTTCTAGTAGACTTCAGGTAGGAAGATTCAAATTATGGAAAGATAAGTTATCCGGAAAACCCCCAGGTCCCAAGTATTCTGAATAACAGGCAGTGTCATTTGAATCTATTTCATGGCCATTCCCTATTTCTATAAGAACAAAGGAATAATAGATTATAGTATGTAAAGAAAAGAGACTAGGAGAATAGAGTTTGTATGAGGAAGGAAGAATAAGGGCGCGTGTAGGCACCTAACGCAGGAAAAATGCAGCATGTTGCGTCTCAACCTGCGTTCGGCGGCTACACTCGCCTGTGTGAGTACAGCCCCATTGGAAAAAATGTAGTGCGTCTACTCCTGCGCTCCCCTGCGGCTGAACGCAGAAAAACGGAACTCAGGGGAGCGCAGGTAAAAACGTTTGTCTGTAAGAGCCCTTATAGTACTGAGATTGGGCCCCTGGTCTAAGGTTTTTGGGTGGGCCCCTGGTGTTCCAGACCGACACTGATAACAGGTCCCATACCTGTAGTATGTATACATTGATATGTAATATGGCACATTGTATAGCAATACAGAGTATCTAAACACATACAAGAAATAATGTGTACAGTTGGACAGGACATGTACAGAATAATGGGAAGTAATGACCATGAGTTCAATTCTTGTGACTTTGGCTAAATGGATATCACTCTTAAATAAACTTACACACATATGAGAGAGTAGCAATACTAGCAATAAATAGCAATACTTTCTATATTGTGGTAGAACACAGTGGCACACGTATGGTTAACATTCCTCTCCCACACTCCTGATAGCTATCAGCCACCACGCAGGCTAAATGCATAATTGATCAAAGCATAGTCAATATCACTGTCATTCTATTAATTAACAGCTCTGTAAGAGAATTAGATGCAGGAGAGCGGAGGAGTTTGGGGACAGCGGGTGGATTATTGGGGATTACAAAATGTAGCACTGGGAATCTCCCCTGTGGGTTGTGTGTGCGTGTGTGTGTGTGCTTGAAGGAATGGGGGAATAGCTGTTTTCTTTAAATGTACTATTGATATGGCTACACTGATATGGATATGGCTCATCTGTGCCTCAGGCAGAATGTGGGCAAGCAGAGCTAAAGTTTAGCTGAATAAAACATGGGGTGGGGCTTATTCACTAAGTGGGTTAGAGCCCATTGAAACTATAGGTGGGCCAAATACTTATAAATCTACCTATACTTTTATCTGTGCAGCTAATGTCATACTGTTATATTTAGACTCTTGAGGGGGTCATATCACTTTTACTGTCTCTGCACTAAAGGCTCATTTATAAACACAGGGCAATCGTGCGCATGGGCAGTTATCCATAGCAACCAATTAGTAAGTGTATTTTTTTAGCCAGCTGCTGGTGGAACAATGAAAGCAAACATTTGATTGGTTGTCATGGGATACTGCCCAGGTGCAAATTTGCTCAGTGTTTATAAATGAGCCCCTAGGAAAATTGTCCACAAAAAAGGGCAAGGGCTGGAGCACTTACCCCTGCACCGGAATGTCCTCTCCAACAAGGCAAGAACAAGTGTCCCAAGTGCCCATTTTGATGTCAGTAAGTGCAATGGCCGCTGACCTGGGGAACCCACCAAATCCCAGGCTGGGCTGCTCTGTATTTATTCTGTTAGGAGAAGGTAGGTTTCATTGTTTGTATATCACCCTAGTGATTGGCAGTTCTGTTCCCATTGGTCAGTCCTGCTTCTACACTCATATAGACATTTATTAACTATGAATGATATATAAATAGTGGCTGGCCAGCCTTCTATCTAAACTCTCTCATATAACTCTTAAAGTGGGCTTTTGGTCTTTATATGTGTTCCAGCCATTTTAGTGATCATTTGCTTCTGGTTCAAGGGCACTGTGCAGCCACCAAAGGTTGGTTGTGGCCACTTAGGGTTGCCACCTTTTCTGGAAAAAAATACCGGCTTTCCTATATATTTATCTTTTTTCCCTATTAATAACATTGGGATCAACCATCATTTTTACCGGCCAGGCTGGTAAAATACTGGCCAGGCGGCAACCCTATGGTCACTGTATTAGGTAATATTTTATGTGATATTGCTATCTAGCAGATTAGCACCACCCCTTAAAATCTGCTGCCCTAGGCCCGGGCCTTTGTTCCCTTGCCACAAATCGGGCCTGTAGCTGAGCTGAGACTAAGGGCTCTTACTGACGAGCGGTTGTAGCTGCACTCCCCTCCGTTCCATTTTTCTGCGTTCAGCCGCAGGGGAGCACAGGAATAGACGCATTACGTTTTTTCCAATGGGGCTGTACTCACACAGGCGCGTGTAGGCGCCAAACGCAGGTTGAGACGCAACATGCTGCATTTTTCCTGCGTTCGGCGCCTACACCCGCCTGTGTGAGTACAGCCCCATTGGAAAAAACTTAATGCATCTATTCCTGCGCTCCCCTGCGGCTGAACTCAGAAAAACGGAACGCAGGGGAGCGCAGCTACAACCGCTCGTCAATAAGAGCCCTTAGGGTCTGGCCACTCAAGCAGATTTGGGGAGATTAGTCGCCCCAGCGACAAATCTCCTCTTCTTCGGGGCGGCAATCTCCCCGAACGTTCCCCTTGCCCTCCACCAGCAAAAATGAAAATCAACTGGGGGAGGCACACGGGGCGCTTGGTTTTCTGAAGGCGCCAGAAGTTGCCTCACAAGGAAACTTCGGGCGACTTCGGAAATCGAATCGCTGTGAGTGCATTGCCGCAGTCGATTTTCATTTTAGCTGGCGGTGGGCAAGGGGAAGGCAGTTTGGGGATTGTCGCCCCGAAGAAGAGGAGATTTGTTTCCCTGCTGCCTGAACATATCAATGATTTTTCTCCTATCTTTACTACAGGTATGTTATCCAGAATGCTTGGGACCTGTAGTTTTCTGGATAAGGGATCTTTCAGTTATTTGGATCTCCATAAGTCTACTAAAAATCATTTAAACATGAAATAAACTAAATACAGTAAGATTGTTTTGCCTCTAGTAAGGATTAATAAAATCTTAACTGGGATCAAGTACAATATAATGTTTTATTATTACAGAGAAAAAGGGAATCATTTCTAAAAAAAATTAATTATTTGCTTATAACAGAGTTTATGAGATTTGGCCTTTCTGTAATTCTGAGCTTTCTGGATAACTGGTTTCCAGATAAAAGGTCCTATACCTGTATTGTGTGTACACAGGGAGGGACAAAGAGTTCCTAAGTATCTGATTTAGCCTTGGTCCCCATAATGGGTTGCCTCCTTTGCAAGGACATAAACCAAGATAAAGGGGGCTGACAATGATGTCAGTGGCATACGTTGCCCGCATCATCACGGGGAACATTGTAATGATGTTTCAGGAGTTGTGATAATGGCAGAGGCAGAGTTATTTTATGCAATTCCGAGTATTTTGACCTGGACAGACCCTTGATAAACCTAGCTGTCCAGATCAAACCTGGACAGGTGACACACAGAACTGAGGCATAAGGATAGAATCTTTCTTCCCAAATAATATCCTATCCAGTGTCAGACTGGAGGCCCAACGGGGCTTCCACCACAGGGTCCCCCCTCTCCTTCCGGGCTCCCCCACCTACCGGCCCCCAGCGTGGGCTGTAGGCAGGTCTGGGTCAGCGGGCCCATCGGGTTTTTACCCAGTGTCCCACCAGCCCAGTTTGACCCTGATCCTACCCACCTATTTTATGTACAATACATTCTCATGATTTATACAGTTTACGTAAACAGTCAACCATTATTATGTGTGACTGTGAGTGACTAGTGATGGGTGAATTCATTTGCGAACTAGTGGCAAATTTATTTGCGAAATAGGGACGAATTTCTGTGTTTCGCTGCCGGCGGCAATTCCGTAATTGTCGCCGGCATCAGAATTGTCACCGCTTAGCCAATAAATGGGTTTCCTAAAAGCCTAGCATTACCGTAGCACCTATATACAGGCAAGAGAATGTCTGCCAACTCCCCACGATTCCTCAGGAGTTATATTATATGCCATTCCCCTGGTTTTTACTATTTCTACCTCTGGGTAAGATGTGTGCAGGTACTGTGAGCATTCAGTAACATGAGAAATGTCTTTCCAATAGGCCATGACCCTATAAATAGACTATGCCTGGATTTTTTGCTTTTGTTTGATGATTTTCTTGCAGACGCCCATGGTTGCTAGTGGCTCTTCTATCTCTGTTGACTTTCTTATAGTGTCAAGAAGAAGCATTTGCCATTGTTTTATATGCTGTATAAGGAATGTGGCTTTAAAAGTTATAATTTCTGTACAAAACTTTTTGCAGAATTATACTTCTACTTAGCTGCTGTCATGGAGTGGCTCCATCAGGACTTTGCACTGTACAATACCAGGCAATCTCTCTCTTGTGGTTGGGCAGCCAACAATTCTGTGGACCTGATAGGGAACTGCTGTTTAACTTTGACAGAGTTGTGATCCGCTATCCACAGTCTTCTGGGGAAGGACAGTTGGGTAGACATGGACTAGAGAGTTGTATGGGGAGCCCCAATAAAGATAACAATAATTATAAACCAATTTTAAATCAGACGCTATACATTGTTTATCACTGGCTGCATTGACTATGCTATATGCCCCCTTAAGATTTGAATTTAGCATAGTCTGAAGATTCTAACCACCATAGGTGTGTATGGAAATATTGGATTCCCTTGCCTATGTCTGCTTTTGTAATAAATTATGGATGCAATTCCCTTGATTAAATGACAGATTCTTGGATGCCATATGAAAATGATAAGAAAATATACAATTCAACTTGTGTTAAAATAGGAAAGTAAATGCTCTTAGTGCTGATGCCATTCTATTCATAATTCTCTTCGATCCACTACTGAGTAAATCCTTGAACCCATTAAATGTCATTCTGGCTTGACATGGAACTCCCTTGAACCAATTAAAGACATGCCGCTTTCAATAGGTCACATTAATCCTGCAAAGAACTGACCCTTTAAATCCCTTTAAATGCATTCCATTGGTTCTCCTTTGGCAAAAATCAATTTTCCCTACACATGCATGCTTTTCTAAACTTCCAGTTCCCTGTTTTAAACCATTCCATTTAAAATAAAAATAATAGACAAAAATATGTATCTGGAAAGCAAGAAAAATGAGATCCATAAATCGCACCATATTATTTTTTTTTTCTGTGGGACAGTGCAGAGTTATCTTTATGCAAATATCCTACATCTGAAGTGTCTTCATGTTTATGAATGCTGCTGCCGCATCTCTATAAAAAGATATTAAAAAAATATATAAATATATATAATGTGCATCTGCCTTTCAGCTTTGTAGTTGCATGGGACAGACCTTTAACCCATTAATGGACCTTTACTGTTGCTGCCCACAGTGGGCGAGAAAACATTACCCGTGAAAGCGTGCCTATTCAAATTGCTCCTTTGCACATTTCCTTGTGATAGGAATATCTTTTTAAAGCTATTTGTAAAAACAATTGCTATTGAAAGCAGCATTTGCCTAACTCTCTTGTTTGCAGCAATGTTGCAAAAGTCGTAATTCCTCAGCCAGACAGGTCTGTTAATCATCTGGCTTGTCTTACATTGTATCAACAGTCTAAACCAGGGATCCCCAACATTTTGAAGCCATGAGCAACATTCAGAAGTAAAAGGAGTTGGGGAGCAAGACTAGCATGAAAAATGTTCTTGGGGTGCCAAATAAAGGCTGTGATTGGCCATTTGTTAGCCCCTATGTGGATTGTCAATCTACATTGAGACTCTGTTTGGCAGTGCAACTGGTTTTTATACAACAAAACTTGCCTCCAAGCCTGGAATTCAAAAATAAGCACCTGCTTTGAGACCACTAGGAGTAACATCCAAGGTGTTGGAGAGCAACATGTTGCTCAGGAGCTACTGGTTGGAGATCACTGGTCTAAACCATCAGGGCAGAGAATAGAAAGGGACAGACAAACACTGCATTCAATAGCATTATATATGCAAACAACGTAAAAACCATAGAAAATTTGAAATTAATATATATTACAAAGTTGCTTAGAATTACAGTATGTTTTCATTTATTAGGCAAAATTTTATTTCACAGGTACATAGGCCAAATGATTTGAAAACTAAATTGTTTGCATTTGCCTTTGACTATAGATGAAGCAGACCCTGCGGTTGCAGGGGAGGCCAGGAATGCAGAAAGCCCAGTAAGGTCCTAATTAAAATGAGCAGTTTCAATACATCTTAATAGGATGGGTCAACATAGCAATGTTTTGGGGCCCTAAATTAAATTTGCTGGGGGACCCAGTAACATCTAGTTACGCTACTGCTATTGGCTGAGCAGTTTCCAAAAGCACCAATATAGGTCCACAGTAAACAAGATCTGCAAACTCATCCAACCAACTACAAGTTGGTACGTCAATGAGCACACTTTATTGGATCCCCAAATCGCTGTGGTGAATAACCTTCCAAACCTTTGGGTCTATAGCTATATAAACTACTTCTACCAGAATCCCCTGACAGCCACCAGAATCCCCTAAACAGCAAGGGCTGAGGATCCCCGGATTAAGCCTGAATAGCAGGCATTTGAAGACTGTAACTAAATAATATATAATCCATACACATTGATGTTTCTTTGAAACAAACGTGAGGACTTCATATTCCTGCTTCATAACTTCTACTCTTTTATCTCCCAGGTGCCACAAAACACCAATTAAAAATAAATCGCAGCTACTGAAATGTACTTGGCTTTGATGTTTTGCATGTAAGAGGATTGAAGCTGCTCCCTGTGAGCAGTGATCTAACCACCGGACCTCGTTACACTCATTCTAGATTAATGAGGCATTTCTTAAAATCTTATTGCCACGGGAGACACCTCCATAACCCTTTCCTGCAAAGGGGTTTAGAATAACAAATACAAGGTGTCGTCGTACTGTTCCTCCCTAATATAAATGATCTCCAGCCCCTCGTTAGATAACAAATTGGCAACTGGAAGGAAAGGAAACGATCAATATCCAATAATGAAGTTATTTGTGGAAGCTGTTATCAGTGAAGCGTGGACTGCATGCCAGAGTGTGATTGGATACAATTGAAGCATACAAGGGGTTAATAATGCAAGGGGTTGCCATAGGGAGACAGGGGTGAGAATGAAAAACTCACAAGTAGAAAAATGTGCAAAATTACCTAGGAGAGAGAACGAGAGACTTGACATCAATACAGAGCCACAATAGCAAAGCCGCAGAGTCTGAGAATTCATAGAAGAAAGAGAGGGAAACAATTAGGAAGGGAGTTATTTAAAAAAGAAGAAAAAACAAGAGATAAAAAGAAAGGAAGCAGAAACATCAGCTTAAAGAGGATCATCTTTATGGAAAAGAGACAGAAGGGAGACAGTGACAGAGTGGGGAGAGATGAAAGTGTGAAAGGCAGAATGGAGGAAGTTAAGGGAATGCAGAAAGCAGAGAGGCTGCACGAAAATAGATAAACAGGGGACACGAGAAGGGGGGTCAGTGGCGGAGGAGAATGGATCTGAGCAAGTGACAATGACAAATAGGTACCTAAAGATGAGGAGAGTGACTATGAGAAAGATGATGAGTGGATTGGATGCAGTGTCCTGATGGCTGGATTGAATGTGCTGATAAATGTCTGTCTGGCACAGAGATGTGACATGCATCCTGTTTATGAACTACAGCCCATAAAGTGACCTTCAAACCTCCAGAGCTGACCTCACACTCACAAAACTCACACACAGGAGACGTCTCAGCACAACTCTGCTGCTGCCTCTTTTTACCCATGTCACCCGTAACCTATGGGCCAGTCCTAATGAGCTGCAGTCTGGAGGTCAGACCCCGGAACTCTGTGGCCATAGATGCACCAATAATATCTTATGGAACAAATTTTTGTGCAATATTTGGTGCATGTTCGGTGGGAGAGGGGCCCACGGATATCGACGGAAGACTTGGATATCGATTGGGCTGGCCATTGTTAGTGCTTGAATCATCACATACAGGTAGAATTCCATTGTTCCTACCTGTATATATGTGTATGATTCAGCTCTACACGTGTGTATTGAAACAAACAATCTTTCCTGAAAAGATCTTTTCCAGGAAAGATTGTAATTGTAACGTCTATGGCCACCTAGACTGTCCTTACAAGCCCATCTCTGTAAGGGTCGGAAGGAACTGATATCAAGAGGTGCGGAAAATCTGCCACTAGGTCATTTTCAGACACTTGTGCAAAAATCCAGTTCTGTATGAACCTGCTATGATGATCTGCTACTAGGTGGTCTGGTCCTGTTAATCTGCTCAAATAGAATAGAATCCAACATTGGGTTCTGCAGAAGGTCACATTTACATGCAATAAGAACCCAACATAGTAATAAGGCTGATTGACTGATTACCTGCCGTTAGTAGGTTATTCCTATGTACTACGATGCCATAATTTCTGAGTTAGTTTGGTGACCCACATATTAGGGCAAATGAATACTTTCCTTCTGGCAATATTCACATTTGACATGTCATCACCACAAGACCATTCAAGCCAACGTCCACTTTTGTACAAAGAACAGGAACATGTATTTTTTTGGTAGGCCAATTAAAGCCCTGCTCCTTCCATTAGCTAAGTGCAATGATACCCCCCTCCCCCCCAACCAATACCTAATCAGAGTTTAGAGGCAGATTGGCAATCCAATCAGTTAACAGTATTTGAACCAAGGGTGTGTTGCTCTCTTTAATGGTTTTAATGGCCTCCACCTCCCTTGGTGATCTACAGCTAGATACAAGGGGGCAAATCTACTAAAGGGTGAAGTTATTAATGCTGGCGAAAATTCGCCCGCATGACGTCATTTCGGAACTTTGCCGATTTACGAACGGTCGCCTGAGTCGCTCCCTAACGCCTGACAAATTTGCGCTCTGGTGAATGGACGTAAATATGCAAATTCACTAAGATGCACATTTTACTGAAGGTTAGCTCTTGCGCCGGACTTACCTTCACCACCTCAGAACAGGCGAAGTGCAATAGCGTAGATAGGACGTCCTCAAAAAATAGTTTAAAATTTTTCTAAGTCCCAAAAAACACTAGCGAGTGATAGGCTGCAAAAGAGCATAATTTTTTGGGGGGTAACCAGCTTCGCCCCTACATTTCCTAACATATGGCACATAAACTATACACTGGGCTCATGTGTAGGGCATTATAACAACTTTATTTTATTTTATTAAGGTTTCCTGGGCTTGTGTAGTTTAATGTATTTGCTGCAACATATACGTCCACTGAACTTTAACTTCCCGCCATATGCAAATTAGGCAATGCTAGCGCAACTTCGCCTGCTTTCGCCCTGGACGCAACTTCGGATTTTAGTGAATTAGCCTTGTCCTGGCAAATCTACGCCTGGCGAAGTGTTGCACTTAGATACATTACAAATCAAGCACAAAACCTTCATGAAATGGGTTGGTCTTTATAAACAATGTTACATAGAGGGAGTCAGGTTTGTTGGAGGTTGTTTAACTTTAAATTAACTTTAATTATGATGTAGAGAGAGAATTTGCAATTTGCTTTCATTTTTTATTACTTGTGTTATTTAGCTTTTTATTCAGCAGCTCTGCAGTTTACTATTTGGTTGCTAGGGTCCAAATTACACTAGCAACCATGCATTGATTTAAATAAGAAACTGGAATATAAATTAGGAGAGGGCATGAATAGAAAGATGAGTAATAGAAGTAGCAATAAATTTGTGGACTTACAGAGCATTTGACATGGGAACAGTGACCCCCATTTGAAAGCTGGAAAGAGTCTGGAGAAGAAGGCAGTTCATTCAAAACTATTAAAAAGAAAAAATGAAGGCCAATTGAAACGTTGCTTAGAATTAGCTATTCTTTAACTTACTAAAAGTTAAATTAAAGGTAAGCCACCCCTTTAATAAAAGGGAATTGTAAATAGTATAGTACTTGAGGTCTTGCTCACAAGAGCTTGCAACTGGAAAGGTCCATGAGCTGATACAAAAGGGAAAGTGGACAGGTTGTAAAACATCACACAAGAATTCCACAGGAAAAATAGGTTAGAACACAAGCGTACATTACTTTCACACTGCACCAGCCCCTTTATTTACACCACATGCAGTAACAAGTGTGAGAGAAGAAAGCAGCTGGAAAGGGTATACAGTTTACTGATGTCATTTGGGGGACCAAAAATAAATGTCTCTGCCAGGGGGATTCTTTTTTCATAATTTTCTGCCAAACAAGTATTTTACCATTTGTGACAATTTAGCTAATGTTTCACTGATGTTTATGAGGGTACAGGTATGGGACCTGTTTTCTGGAATGCTTGGCACCTGGAGCTTTTCGGATAAGGGATCTTTTGTTATTTTGGACCCACCATACTTTAAGCCTACTAAAAAATTATGTAAACATTAGTTAACCTAAGTTTGGGTCACGTACAAGTAGGGTTGCCACCTGGCCGGTAAAAATGTTGCTTGATACCAATGTTATTAATAGGGTAAAAACATAAAAATATAGGAAGGCCGGTATTTTTTTCCAGAAAAGGTGGCAACCCTACAAACAAGGTACTGTTTTATTATTACAGAGAAAATGGAGATCATTTCAAATCCAAGTCATATGCTTAAAACGGAGTCTATGGGAGATGGCCATACCATAATTCAGAGCTTTAATAGAAGTTAAGAAGTTTCTGGATAATGTTTTTCTATTTAAATCAGAGCAACCAGGGTGCCAGCTTCTGCTCAGAACACAGTTAAAATGCAGAAAATTATTCTTCCCTGTATTTAACCTATACCAGTATGTTTTACTGGGCATTTATGAATGTTCGGTACAAATACACCATGGAACAAAACATATCTTGGCATCCTTTCTAAAATCACAGTCAGATTGTACTCAGATTGTAAGTCTGCAGCAAATATTCCATCTATCTAAACATAAAATCAGCAGAAGAAGAACTTGTTTGTTCTTGACAGGTGATGATCAGTTGCACAAGACTAACATCATCATGCACAGTGCTGGTGTAAAGCAGTGCTGTGCCCAAAGTGGAAGGTGCCGCCCCAACACACCCCCAACCCCAAACTTCCTCCTCCTCTGTGTGCACCAAGAGATACAGGTGGGCCAAAATTAGGGGAAAGGAAACAGAAGAGGGACATGCCTGGCACCTCTCCTCCCTTAGTTTTCGCCCGGCATAAAGGTTTCTACAATAGATATGTCACTCAATCACCATGTGGCAGTCTGATAAACAAGTCCAAAATTGCCACAACCTTCTTTTCCTCTCCTATGATTCCCCTGCCTGGTGGTGCTGAGGGTTTCACCCTCCCTTCATCAGGATAAACAAGATGCCAGGAGAATGAGACCTGCTTAAATGTGTAATGGCAACTGTAAAGTGGCCTGGAGGCTAGGGCCTCTTCTTCCACTGAAAGGAAAAACATGGGTCGATTCCACCCGTTATCTGACTAATTGGCATGTGGACCGAATGGACAAAATTTTCCATAAATCTTCCCGAAACACAATTTTTCTCGGCACATCCCGCCTATATTTAAAAGAATATAACGCAATGGCACATTCTTGTTTTTTTAAACAATATTTCTCTTTTAAGGGTTGCTTTCAATGTGTCCAGGGGACCTATTCCCTGACCACTTTACTCTCTCCTGCATCTCCCAGACTTATTTTAGACTGCCACATGGTGATTAAATGATTGATCATTCTAGAGAGAGCATTGGCTTTGGAATGATATATACCTGTATATCAGAAGAAGAAAGCCCTGTTAAGGTGATTTTCTCTGGTCTCTTGTTTCTTACAGGCTCTACTATAATTTCTTGGTTTGTTTCTGACCAGAAGCTCAGAGCTGCCGTATTGAATGCTGCTTTTATATTATCATTTGCTTCTGTAGGGGAGAGCACATGTACATAAAACAGCTCTCTAGTACAGGTACAGGATCCATTATGTAGAATCCAATTATCCAGACAGTTCAGAGTGATGGAAAGGCTAGCTCCCATAGACTTTGTTTTAATATAATAATTTAAATTTTTAGAATTGATTTTCTCTGTAATAGTAAAACTGTACCTTGATTAAGATATACAGTAACTAATCCTTATTGGAGGCAAAACAATCCTATTGTGTTTATTTAAAGGAAATCTATACCCCCAAAATGAATATTTAAGCAACAGATTATATCAAATTAAGTGGCATATTAAAGAATCTTACCAAACTGGAATATATATTTAATTAAATATTGCCCTTTTGCATCTCTTGCCTTGAACCCCCATTTCGTGATGGTTTCTGTGCTGCCTCAGAGATCACCTGTCCATAAATACTTCAGCTCTAACTGTAACAGGAAGAAGTGTGGAATTAAAAGACACAACTCATGTGACCTAATTGGCTCATGTGACCTAATAAGTATAGTTTGTTTGGTATGTATGTGTACACTGTAAATCATACAATCCCAGGGGGCTGCCCTTATTTTTTAAAATGGCAATTTTCTATTTATGATTACCCAATGGCACATACTACTAAAAAAGTATATTATTATGAAAATGGTTTATTTACATGAAGCATGGTTTTACACATGAGCTGTTTTATGCAATATATTTTTTATAGAGACCTACATTGTTTGAGGGGTATAGGTTTCCTTTAATATTTAAATTATATTTTAGCAGACTTAAAGTGATACTGACACTAAAAAATGAATTTTAGCATATGAATGTACATTAAATGTTACCTATAGGTCATGTTGATCATTTTTTGCTGAGAGGTTTGTTTTTGTATATAATTGTTAGTTGAAGTTCCTAAGCCTGACTCTCTGACACTCTGACACTCTGACTTTGCCAACCTGACTGTCCCATCTCAGCCTGTTAGTTACAGTTTCTAATGCTAACGGACTCCTGCTGCACAAATATGCAGGCCCGGATTTGCGGCAAGGCCGCATAGGCCCGGGCCTAGGGCGGCAAAGAAATAGGGGCGGCATGCCACCCAGCCGCCGTTCAACTGCACCAGCTGCGCCGGCGTTTTTTCGCCGGCGCGCTGGGAAGGAAGGCGCTAGGACCGCGCGGCCTAGGGGCGCCCAAAAGTGAAATCCGGCGCTGCAAATATGGCAGCCCCCTCATACAGGAAAATGGGGGATCAGACAGGTAATGTAAAAGCATAATGCAAATACTTTATGGCAAAGTTAGAAGTAGCTTGCAAAGCCAATATTATAATAGATGTAAAAAAAGAGTTTAATTTCAGGTGTTAGTATCTCTTTAAGGTATACAGATAAAATTACAGAAAGACCCCTTATTCGGAAAACCCCAGGTCCAAGCATTCTGGATAACAGGTCTCACACCTGTACAATATACATGTTTCAGGGAGATTGTATGCTCTCCCTGTGTTTGGTGGGGTTTCTGCTACATGATCAGGTTTCCTCCCACACTTCAAAAAAACACCTAACTGGTGTCTGATGCAAATGAGCCCAATGTGCTTGTTGTAATTTAAATTGTTACAAAGACTGCTGCAAATGACAGAATTTTTTTAGTAAATAGCTGTGTAATGTTGTTATAAACTAGCTATATAAATGAAAGAATATATATATATATATAATAATAAATTAGGGCCTCATGGGGCCCCTATATCTAATGCTCCCCCTGCTTACACTGTAGTTACTCCCCTAAACAGACTAACATACAGGATCTAAACTGGCAATTGCAATTATTTTGAGAAGTCTACTAAGTAAATAAAATGAAAGCAACAATCTGATTGTTGTGGAGCACTTTAGAACCTATGTGAATAAAGCAGCCTTAATAGCTACATTATATGAGCAATGTCCCCATCCACTGGGGTGAGACAGCTGGATAAGCAGACTGTTAATTGGGCAGAGCTGTCTTGGGGCTGGACATATTATGGGTGTGTTTGGTGACACGGGTGCATTGCTGTTGTGAATCAGGGAGAATGTTTTATTTGGAGAAGACTCTTCTTATGTGGCGATCAGTCTATCTATTTGGGGACCGAGATGCAGCAGCAATCTGTGCAACTATACCCTTGGTTGCCCTTAAAATAAGAATAAATTTAATTCTTCCTCACTAGACAGCATTTCATTGGCGTCTAAGACATTCACTGGAAGACTGTTTGCCAGTGTTCTAGAATCAAAAGACTAATTACAATGGGTACAAAGGCAGCTCTGCATACAGATGTCCTGATAATCGGCTCCCACATGACCATTCTAAATCAGACAGAAATCCAGCACAGTATGAGCCTGTTCTGGTAACCTGCTGCCTTCAGATTACTCTAGTGTTGGACTGGGATACCATGGGCCCACCCAAAAAACTTAGACCAGGGGCCCACTGTCAGTACTATTATTCTTCCTCTCTTCACTCAACTGCTATTCTCCTAGTCTCTTTTCTTTACATACTATAATACTATCATCTATTTAGCCTCATAGAAATAAAGAATGACCATGAAATAAGCCAAATGTTTAGCAGCATGAGGGCCCACTGACACCTGGCCCCACCGGGAGTTTTCCTGTTATCCTGGTGGGCCAGTCCGACGCTTGATTACTATAGGAACCCAAAGCCTCCTGAAATCAGCCAGCTAATCTACATAAAAGGGATGATTGTAAAATTTCTGGGGTTATGTGATAAAGGGCACTACGTTTGCCCAGAGTAACCTATAGCAACCATTCAACAGGTAGCATATAGTGGTCACCTGCTAAAAAGCAAATGTCTTATTGGTTGCTATTGGTTACTGCTTCTGGGCAAACTTAGTGCCTTTTATTACATATAGGGGTTTGTGCTTTTGACCCTCTTTCAGAATGCCAGGCTAAGGCAACCCTGTAAATCAGTAAATCATGATAGTTTTAGGGCCCTGTCACACAAGGCACTTTATTGCCCAGGGGATATCTCCTCTTCCACTGGTGATAAAATACCTGACAATACCCCCCCCCTTTAAAGGAATTGTTTAGTATAAAAATAAAAACTGGGTAAATAGACTGTGCAAAATAAGAAATGTTTCTAATACAGTCAGTTAGGCAAAAATGTAATGTATAAAGACTGGAGTGACTGGATGTGTAACAATAGCCAGAACACTACTTCCTGCTTTGCAGCTCTCTTGGTATCCACTGATTGGTTACCAGGCAGTAACCAATCAGTGACTTGAGGGGGGGGCAAACTCACTGAACAGTTATGTCCCATGTGGCCCCCCTTCAAGTCACTGACTAACTTAGAGTTATAGTTTTTTTTTAATTTTATTTTGCCCAGCCTATCTTTGGCCAAAATGCGAAAAGAGGGTAGTTTTAAGTGATGCACAGCATTGCCGCACTTAAGAGCCTCTGGTCATAACCTGCAGTAAAGAGGTGACACTGCATTAGAAGACTGTGGCCTTGAAAAATAAAGTGGCACACTCAAAAGTCATTTACAGCATAGTTCTGCTTTTCACTTGTCCTCTGTTCCTTAAATTGCATTCGCAAGACAGAGACCCAGTTCTTTCTAAGCCTGTCTTGGTTATGTTTGAGCAGAATCACAAGATCTCAAAAAAGAATATTATAGACAGTAATAACCTAAACCCGTCTCTTTCAAAGCACCATCAAAAATGATCAGTGCCCTGTTATTGAAGACACACTGCCTCCTGGTGGCACCACAGATAAATCACTATTTTCCTACTGTAATTTTAGATGGAATAAGTTTTCTTTCAAGCAAAAAGTAAACTTCCATTTTCGCTATCCGTTAAGGCATTTTTAAAGATGGTTATTAGATGGCCTATTTAAAAGTCATACTGGGGGGTATGAAGTCCTCAACTTCGGCACACAGCCTGGAACAGAAAGCAAAAATGTGGCTGAAGAATAGGACAAGTAAGCCCATAGCATTCAAGACGATGACGGCAAAATAAGATATGTTTTTCAGTTATACAGTTTTCTCTTGATTAGACAAGTGTATGAGCTGTTATTCCTGTTCAGACATATGCCAGCCAAATAGACACTTTAACAGCAAAGTTAAAGGACTACGTTTATTGCCATTTATTCTTGTCCATGCTACTTTAGCAACTGACACAGACTTATACCCAGAGAGATAAAGGTTATACCTCCCCTAAACCCTAGTCTGCTGCTGTGTGTATGGTATGCTCATTCTCTCCCTATATGCATTCATACCAAAATGGCAGGGGCGATCCTGGCCCCTCCACCGCCTGAGGCAGCAGTAGTTGCTGCTGCCCCCTCTCCCCCGTGCACTTACCTTTTTGCGCCTGAGGGGGTCCAGGGGAGTCC
Organism: Xenopus laevis; assembly: GCF_017654675.1. Classification (NCBI taxonomy): domain Eukaryota; kingdom Metazoa; phylum Chordata; class Amphibia; order Anura; family Pipidae; genus Xenopus; species Xenopus laevis. Next base: position 39,507,561 of record NC_054387.1, read on the forward strand.
ACGAGGGCGACAGAGAGGGCCAGTATGCTAGGGCAGAGAGCCTAACTGCGCTCTCTACGCTAGAAGAGCAGCATTTCTGGCTCTTAAAGTACCAGGAGCGCCATTTTTGCTGCCCCTGGTACCTAGTGGGGTGCTGCCGCCTGAGGCCAGGGCAGCCATCAGGGGGGGACAGGGGGGAGAGTTGTAGGGGCCCCGAGGGTAAGGGGGGCCCAGCCACGCCACACTTACTTGATTAGTCGGGCCCCCCATCTTTCTGAGAGCTACTGACTTTGGGAAAGCATGGACGTTTAAGGGGCCCTGGCCACCAATTTTCTTATAATGTGTGTGTGGGAACCCTAGCCACCAATATTTTTTTGTTTTTTTACTGTGTGGTGGGGGGGCGGACCTGTAGGTGGGGCTTGCGGTGGGCACAGCCCAGGGGGCCCAGGAAATTTTGTCGTATGGGACCCTGCGATTTTTGATGGCGGTCCTGCCTGAGGCGACAGCCTCAACTCGCCTCATTGGCAAAATGGCAGTTGCTAGTGTCCGGTAAGCGATTCTCCATCAGCTTCTCTGTGGGTATTTTCCATTTAGAAAACTAAATACAAACTAAAACCATACTTATAAATAGGCTATAGACCCTTTACATAGTACAGTGGTAGGATTTTCAGCAATGGTGTGTGAGTGCCACTGAGTGGTGTATGCCAGTACTTCAGTTCTATGGAGTAAATTGTTCTGAAGTTGATATTTTTTGTGTAGAGGAACATAACTCAGTGTAGTTGCGGTTGCAGCATTACATAATAAGGTGCAGTCTTGTTAAAGTGACTTCAATACAGGAAGTGTGTGTCTGTTTGTCACTAACAGGGAACCCAGACCGAAAACCCCATGGAGCAGGAACCCATGGGAAAGAATCAATGAATGAATGAACTGCCTCAACTGTGCACATTCTGTATTGGCGATGATCACAATGAATTGGACCCAAAGCTGAGTGTGATATATTTTGTAGCCAGGAAAATTTATAGTTATTGTTTGGGAGTTCTCGTTTTTTTTTATGTATTTATAAATATGTTGCTTTTCTATAACATTAAGAATAAATATGTTTTGATAGAGTTAGATATTTTTTTTATTAATTAGGCAGTAGATTATTATAAGCCAAAGTGTTATAGCCAATTTTTATTGCTGGGTCTCCAAGAAGGTGGGTCCCTTTACATGGGGTGGCATGTTCAACCAAAGAGGTCTTTTATGAAAGGTTAGGACCTTTTAACTCAGTATGTGACCCCCCAAGAACAGGGAAAGGGTATGCAATTTTTAGCAAACACACAGTATATATATATATATATATATATATATATATATATATATATATATATATATATATATATATATATATATATATATATATATATATATATATATATATATATATATATATATATATATATATATATTCCAGGTGTGTATCCACACTCTGACTTGTCCAAGTGGGTGCTATATCAAAACATGATAAATAGCGATAAGGAAGATAAGCACTCCAATATTACTGGTCAATAATCTTTTATTCCACTGTGCATACCAACGTTTCGGTCCAAGTTTGGACCTTTATCAAGGATTTTGTGCAAGTGTTTGGTGTGGGCTTAAATACCCAACATACAAAAAAACTTAAGGTGCAATTAGTGACATCAAAATTTGCATACATAAACAAGCCAATGGCATTACAGTTTCAATTAACACCTTCCATATTGTATTACTCCAAGTGTATTACAAATGCATATAGTGAACTTACTACTTTACAATCAAAGTGTCTGTACATCCGGTGTTAAAGAATAAAATCGACGGTGTGAAAGTCCATTTTGTGATAAATGTGAAGGATATCTACAAAGTAAAAATAAAAAAATAAAACAATTCAGCATGTTTCCATTAATGCTGCGTGTACAAAACAATAAAGATACATAGTTACCCATTCTGTTTCTACATACATACTTTGTTACCTTGTAGAAAAAAAGTTGCCTTGATACTGTTCAGCTACATAGTTTCCTAACCTAGGAAGCAATTAAGAACCAACTGCTCATTAAGGCCCCGTGGAGTTACACAGTTGAGCTCATGGATCCAGTATGCCTCTCTTTGCAATAACTTTTTATTTTGATCCCCACCTCGCAATGGTTTAGATAACTGCTCTATTGGCATGCATCGAAACGCTGCCGGATCATGTTTGGCTTGTGCCCAATGTTTGGCTACAGCCTGTTGGGTGATATCTTGTTTTTTATCATACTTTTTTGAGGCCCTCTCTGGATCCAATGCTGCCCTTATGCTCGATCTGTGCATGCTAATGCGTTCTTTAAGATTCCTAATGGTCTTGCCACAATATAATAGGCCGCAAGGGCACTTGATGATGTAAATTACCATGGTCGTTGTACATGTCATTCTATATATATATATATATATATATATATATATATATATATATATATATATATATATATATATATATATAATCTACAGTCTGGTCATTTCCCTATGGGACCAGACTGTAAATTATATCCTTTTAAACGGCGCGTTCTGACGTCAGTCATTCTGCCCAAGATGGACGCCGGCGACCAAAATTTGATGCCACAAAATGTAAATTATAATGCATAAAGTACCCCCTACTAGAAATTTATAAAGATATCAGAAGTCACCTCGGAGTTATGTGACCTGTATAAAAGCACTCCGCCTGCGGCCTCGTGCTTTTATATGGTCACATAACTCCTCAGTGACTTATAATATCTTTATAAATTACAATAGGGGGTACATTATCCACTATACAGTATATTTGATAAAGGCTGTGTTCCAGCCAAAACGTCGCTCTCACTAGAGCGTCCACAATAAAAATGGTCTTTATTTCACCATAAGACCTCTGTGTGCTGCTTCATTACAAGATCTCTCTCACTATATATACACACACACTCTCTCTCTCTCTCTCACACACACACACACACACACACACACACACACACACACACGCGCCTTAGCAATAACTTCTCACAATAGGAAGCCAGAGTGTTGCAGAGAGCAATAACTTGTAGCAATTTTTATCAGAAGTAACATCTTGTTTATAACTCAGAACACTGGCAGTATGGGGTGCCGTTTGTCCCAAATACATTCTGTATACAAAACTATCCTTAATACACAGAATGAATGTCTCTCATGTTATATAAGTATTTGTGACCATACACAGAGAAAAAAATATACAAAAGACTTATTTCTATTAAAGAATGAAAACAAAATCTGCTTAGTGCACAAAAGGATGTCATTATATCACAAACTCCATTCTGTACAGTTTAACAAGCAATCTGTCGCACAAATGTATAACCTCCATGTAACAGACGCACTTATGTGCAAAGTTACTTACAGAATGAATTATGTAAAAACAAAGTTGGACATAATATATAATAGTGTAACTAACTAGTGCTTGTCAAGCTAGATTTGAATGACAAAATAGATATCTGTGACAGAAAGCAAGATTTTATAGTACAGGATTCATTCTTTCCACAAAATGACAGTTTTGTTCCACAAAACAGATAAAATAACCATTCTGTGAAGCAACACTGTCAGTCACATTCCTGAACCAATAAGAGCAAAGCTTATTGCCATATACAAACAAGATGAGAAGTGGCCAGCTCTGCTCCACATGGCTAAGGCAAAGTATCTGACCTGCTATAGAGGGCGCCCTCTAATGTCCCCTGTGCTGCATAGTAATAAACATGAACAAACCTTTCCTAAAAGAGCTGCTGTTAAACACTACAGGTTCATAAATTTTTTTAAGTTTTTACAAATGGCTGAGAAATATAATGCTGCACTGATTGTAGAGAAAGAAAAGTATGCAAAACTTATATAAATATGATCATTTTAGGTAATATGGCTATTCTTATTGTAGTAACCTGCTTGTGTGGCCATTTTGGTTAAGGGCATTCCTGCTGTTTTGCCATTATCTTATGACTCACTCCTGTTCCTCTTCCTGTCTAAACTGAGAGTAATTATGGGACGGGCCACACCCACCTGCGATGTTGTATTAAATGTACCAGAAGTTAAGGTGGCCATACACGGGCCGATAAAAGCTGCCGACAGACCGTGTCGGCGGCTTATTGGCCCGTGTATGGGGCCCCCCCGACGGGCTTCACCGATCGAGATCTGGCCGAAAGTCGGCCAGATCTTGATCGGATGGGACAAAAAATCCCGTCGGATCGCGGCCGCATCTATTTGTTGATGCGGTCCCGCGATCCGACCGCCCGTTTAGGCACCGTTAGGATCCGATCGTTGGGCCCTAGGGCACACAATCGGATCAGCCCGATATTGCCCACCTCAAGGTGGCAAACGAGCGGATCTCTCAGTGTATGGGCACCTTTACTGTGCTTGTCTGCCTGCTTTGCCTGACTCTCAGAGTCAGTTATAAGTTTTGTATATGATAGTTAGACTCCAATGTCTCCTCCTAGCTGTAATCTTGCACCAATTAGCTTGTAGTAGTCTCTCTTAATAATGTGCTTAGCTATAGTTCAACTACTACAGAATAGCTTTAGCCAGAGACTTGGGACTGATTATGTGCACACATACCTCCCAACTGTCCCTTTTTCAGAGGGACAGTCCCTCTTTTGACAGCTCAACCTGAGGTCCCTCATTTGTACGCAATATGTTGGCGCTATATAAATACATGTTAATAATAATAATAATAATAAAAAGTCCCTCTTTTCTCTGCACTGAACAGCCAGAAAAAAAAACCAAAGTTTCTAACTTAATTGGCTTTTGGCAGAGAGGCCAGTACAGCTAACAGGTGCAACTAAAATGCTTTATAACAATTTTGAGATAAGAAAATAAGTAATTTTAATAGTTTAGATAAGGAGAAATATTTTCACATTTTTATAACCTGCTAAACTTTGTAAAATGAACATAATTAGGGGGTGTGGCCACAAAATGGGTGTAGTCAAAAAAATTGCTGCACTACATGCAAAATAATTTTTTGTCTCTCTTTTTATTTCCAAAATGTTGGGAGGTATGGTTCAACTACTACATAATAGCTTTAGCCAGAGACTTGGGACTGATCATGTGCACAGTCGCATTCTCTATAGTATGATGTGTAGGTTATATGAGCAGCCACTCCTGAGTACTGTGTGTAAACAAAAGGGGGTCATTTAGGCAGGGGCAATTTTAGGGGATCATCTATTTATATAGAAGCAACAAGCTATACAATGCTTTATATTTATTTATAACAAAATACTCTAATGATGCCGTCCCCCTACCTGCCCAGTGCTTAACCCTTTCACATCAGAGTGGGTCGAGGGGGCACAACACTAGAGCAGAGAGCACAACTGTGCCCATGTCACATGCATGTCCAGGGCTGCCAGCAGGGGGGGACAAGTGTTCCAGGCCTGAAGGGGGGCCCAGAAGTGTTGCATTTTTCAAAGAGCTGGGTGCCCTTTACGAGCACCCGAGCCATGCGGCCATTTCGCATATTACAGAATGCGGAAGTGACGAAAAGACGAAGCTGAAGTCCCGAAGCGGCAAAAAGACCCTGTCACGATCGCCGCCCGGAGCAGGACCAGGAGCTCCGGGCGGCGCAACTACGTCCTCCGACGCCGCTCCCAAAATGGCGGCGCCCATGGCCGCCACGTGGGTAGCGGCGCCGGCGCAGAGACGCCTGCGCGCAAGTGCGCAGGCGCGAAGACGTCACAACGGTGCGACGGACGCAGACGCAGCGCGCCGGTCGCAGACGTGCTGACGCCGACGCAAGGGCGCCAAAAAACCCCTTTAAAAGGACGCCCGAGACGCCAAGATGGCGCCCGAAAATAGGATCTTGTTCCTGATTGATTCCTGGGTTCCCTGTTGCTGTTATCCCTGTGTATTCTATTGATTGATCTCTTGTTGTTGACCCCCTGCCTGGACTTTGGACTCTGTTATATTCTGCCTGCCTTTTGACCTGTTGCCTGAACTTGATTACCCCTTCTGCTGAATCCCTGGATACCACGATCCTGATCCCTCCTGAGGGGCTTCCTCCTATATCCGGACAACTCCCCAGAGGGAACTCCCGGTTCCCTGACATTATTTTCGGGCCATGGATTCCTCTGAGGAAGCTCAGCCAGATTTCGGCAGGGCCTTTCGGGGCCTACATTCCCGCATGGAGGCGTATGAAGCCCGGCAGAATTACGTGGGACACACGCTGGAGGCGATCTTGGAAAAGCTCTCCTTGTTGACACCAGCGACCCCCCTGCCGGCACCTCCTCCGCAAGCGGCTGCTGCCAAGGCTACCCAGCCCTCTACCTCTGGTCCACACATTCCTGCTCCGCCTCTTTACGATGGCGATCCTCAAGCCTGTCGAGGATTCGTGAATCAGTGCCAGATTCGATTTGCCCTACACCCCACTGAATTTGACTCTGAACGTGCCAAGGTGGGGTTTGTGATTACTCGTCTGGCAGGGAAAGCTCTCGAGTGGGCATCTCCACACTGGGAGAAACAGTCCCCACTGATGGATGACGCGGAAGCATTCCTCAAAGAGTTTCGGATCGTTTTCGATGCTCCCGGCCGGGTGACATCCGCTGCTTCCCGTCTGTTCCAAATCCGCCAAGGGAGTCGCAGTGTAGCGGAGTATGCTATTGCTGCTGAGACTCGTTGGAACAACGACGCATACCATACTGCATTTTATAATGGTCTCTCCCTCCGCATCAAAGATGACCTGGTCTCCCGGGAACTACCCACGCAAGTTGAGGACCTTATCGCCTTGGCTGTTAAGGTGGACACTCTTCTGAGAGAGCATCAAACCCTGAGAGATCGTGTCAGGAAGTTTCAACCCACGTTGGCACCCCGCTTCCAGAGGCCTCTCCTGCAGGCTCCTGTCACCCCGCCTGCCCAAGCATCCATTTCTCTCCAGGAGGAACCCATGCAAGTGGGAAGAACTCGCCTCACTGAACAAGAGAGACTCCGCAGACGGACGTCAGGCCTGTGTATGTATTGTGGCGGACATTCCCACTTCGCTAATGCCTGTCCTGCAAAGGCTAAGAGTTTTGTACCCCGAGGTATGTCTATGGTAACTCATGTAGGGGGCACGGCTCAAAAGTCTCGTGATTGGTCTCAGGGGAAGACCCAAGGAAACTCACACAGGTTTCTCCTTCCCTTCCAGATTCGTCTGACTGATAAGACCATCTTCGGGAATGCTTTCCTCGATTCCGGAGCCGGGGGCAACTTCATGGACGCTCTCTTTGCTAAGTACATGGGAATCCCCCTATTTCCTTTGCCTTCTCCCATGAGGATTTTCGCCATAGATGATAAACCCCTGGAGTCTGTACTCACGATGACCACTGGCGAACTACTTGTGCAGGTTGGGACCCTGCATAAAGAGAGACTTTCGTTTCTTATCATCTCTTGTCCCGATGTTCCTGTTGTTTTGGGTCTCCCCTGGCTGCGCCTGCACAATCCCACCATAGACTGGTCCACAGGGCAGGTTTCTCGTTGGAGCCCATTCTGCCTACAGCATTGCCTTCCTGATAAACCCCTCAAGAAGGTAACTATCTCCTCAACCGAGTTAAAGTCTCTGCCCTCCTGTTATAAGGAATTCTCCGATGTGTTCTGTAAGAAGTCTGCGGAATTCCTTCCTCCACATCGCTCTTATGACTGTCCTGTCGAACTCCTGCCAGGAGCCATGGCCCCCAGAGGCCGCACTTACCCTCTCTCTCCTGCTGAGACTTCAGCAATGAAGGAATATATCCAAGAAAAACTCCAGCGGGGGTTTATCCGCCCTTCTACCTCTCCTGCAGGGGCTGGGTTCTTCTTTGTGGAGAAGAAGGACGGAGGCCTTCGGCCATGCATAGACTACCGGGGCCTGAATAAAATCACTGTCAAAAACAGGTACCCTCTGCCCTTGATCGTAGAGCTCTTCGACCAGCTGAAGGGCTGAAGAAGATATTCTCTAAGTTGGATCTCCGAGGGGCGTACAATCTCATTCGCATCCGTGAGGGTGATGAATGGAAGACGGCATTCAACACTCGTGATGGGCACTATGAATATCTCGTTATGCCCTTCGGCCTTTGCAATGCCCCTGCCGTCTTCCAGGAATTTGTTAACGATGTATTCCGGGATCTCCTAGGAAGGTTCGTAGTCGTATACCTGGACGACATCCTGATCTTCTCTAAAGACCTAGAAAGCCATCGCTCCCAGGTGAAGGAGGTACTCTCTCGTCTGAGGAAGAACTCTCTCTTCGCCAAGTTGGAGAAGTGCGTCTTCGAGGTGTCTAAGATTCCCTTCCTAGGATACATTATCTCTCCTGAAGGTTTTGAGATGGATCCCGTGAAAGTGTCTGCCATCCAGGAGTGGCCTATCCCGTTGAGTACCAAGGCAATCCAGAGATTTGTCGGATTTGCTAACTACTATCGGCAGTTCATCCGGGGGTTCTCTTCCCGCATTGCACCTATCCTGGCCCTCATCCGGAAAGGGGGTAAACCCAGCTTGTGGCCCCCATCTGCCATTGAAGCTTTTCAGTCTTTGAAAGAGGCCTTCGCGTCCGCTTCTGTCCTCCGACACCCCAATCCTGAACTACCCTTCTGCATCGAAGTAGATGCTTCTGAAGTCGGAGCCGGAGCCATCCTGTCTCAGAGACATCCCGCTGATGGGAAGTTGCATCCCTGTGCTTATTTCTCCAAGAAGTTCTCGTCCGCAGAGCAGAACTACGATGTCGGGAACCGAGAACTCTTGGCTGTTAAACTTGCCCTTGAAGAGTGGCGTCACCTCCTGGAGGGTTCTCTGATTCCTGTTCAGATTTTCACCGATCATAAGAATCTCGAGTTTATCCAGTCCCTCAAGAGGCTAAACCCCAGACAAGCAAGGTGGGCTCTCTTCTTCTCTCGGTTTAATTTTATCTTGACTTATCGCCCAGGTTCCAAGAATCAGAAGGCCGATGCCTTGTCTCGTAGCTTCACTCCGGTGGACCGCTCTCCTGAGAGACAAGAGCCAATCATCCCTCCAGTCAAGATTATTGCCTCCCTGTATCCACAGTTTGCTGACCAAATCCTGGCTGGTCAGTCTTCTTCTCCTTCAGATACTCCCATTGGAATGGCATTTGTTCCTCCTGAGCTGCGTCTGCCTATTCTGCAACAGACCCATTGCTCCAGGCAAGCCGGACACCCTGGTCCAGCTAAGACTCTTGAATTATTACGACGCCTGGTCTGGTGGCCTGATATCCGCAAAGATGTGAAGGACTTTGTTGCTGCTTGTAATGTTTGTGCCACATCTAAGTCAAGCCATTCCCGCCCCAGTGGGTTACTACAGCCATTGCCGGTTCCTTCCCGTCCCTGGACCCACCTGTCCATGGACTTCATTGTCGAACTTCCTCCCTCTTGTGGGAACACTGTGATCTGGGTTGTCATTGATCGATTCTCCAAAATGGCCCATTTCATCCCTCTGAAGAAGTTGCCCTCTGCGGTGGAGTTGTCCCAGCTATTTATCCAGTACATCTTCCGCCTGCATGGTTTCCCGGTGGAAATCGTCTCCGATAGAGGCACCCAGTTTACTGCCAAATTCTGGCGTTCCCTATGCAAAGACCTGGGAATTGTTCTTCAGTTCTCATCCGCATACCATCCGCAGACGAATGGGGCAGCTGAACGTGTCAACCAAGCCCTGGAACAGTTCCTGAGGAACCACGTATCCCTCTGCCAGGATGACTGGTCTGATCTCATCCCATGGGCGGAATTCGCTCATAATAATGCTTGTCATTCCTCTACAGGAAGGTCTCCGTTCATGTCGGTGTATGGGCAGCATCCTCAAGCTTTTCCCCAAGACTTTGTACTTTCTGACGTCCCGGCTGCTGACGATTCCGCAGCCCATATGTCTGCTATTTGGGCTGCTACCAAGTTGAACCTAGAGAAGAGCGCTCTTGTTCATAAGACTTTCGCGGATCGTCGTCGAAGATCCTCTCCTCCCTACAAGGTGGGTGATAATGTCTGGCTCTCTTCCAGGAATATCCGGTTGAAGATCCCATCTCCCAAGTTGGGTCCAAAATTCGTGGGTCCATTTCCCATCTTGGAGATAATCAACCCTGTGGCTGTCAGACTTCAGCTTCCACCAGAGATGAGAATCCCCAAAGTGTTCCACGTGTCTCTGGTGAAACCCGCTATCACCAACCGGTTCTCTGGTGGTCAATCTCCTCCTCCTGCCATCTCTGTGGAGGGTCAACTCGAGTACGAGGTGGAGAAAATCCTAGACTCCAGGATCTCCAGAGGGTCCCTTCAGTACCTCATTCAGTGGAGGGGCTTCGGTCCTGAAGAATGCTCCTGGGAAGGACATCGTGATGTTCACGCTCCTCGTCTGGTGAGGGATTTTCACACCAAGTTTCCCCAGAAGCCTTGTCTCGGTGGTCCTGAGGCCCCCCGTGAGGGGGGGGTACTGTCACGATCGCCGCCCGGAGCAGGACCAGGAGCTCCGGGCGGCGCAACTACGTCCTCCGACGCCGCTCCCAAAATGGCGGCGCCCATGGCCGCCACGTGGGTAGCGGCGCCGGCGCAGAGACGCCTGCGCGCAAGTGCGCAGGCGCGAAGACGTCACAACGGTGCGACGGACGCAGACGCAGCGCGCCGGTCGCAGACGTGCTGACGCCGACGCAAGGGCGCCAAAAAACCCCTTTAAAAGGACGCCCGAGACGCCAAGATGGCGCCCGAAAATAGGATCTTGTTCCTGATTGATTCCTGGGTTCCCTGTTGCTGTTATCCCTGTGTATTCTATTGATTGATCTCTTGTTGTTGACCCCCTGCCTGGACTTTGGACTCTGTTATATTCTGCCTGCCTTTTGACCTGTTGCCTGAACTTGATTACCCCTTCTGCTGAATCCCTGGATACCACGATCCTGATCCCTCCTGAGGGGCTTCCTCCTATATCCGGCAACTCCCCAGAGGGAACTCCCGGTTCCCTGACAGACCCGAATTCATAATAGGAGGTGAAGTTGAAGTCCTGAAGCCTTTTGTTTACACACAGTACTCAGGAGTGGCTGCTCATATATCTTACACATCATACTAAACACAATGTGTGAGCACATGATCAGTCCCAAGTAGGGTTGCCACCTTTTTTAAAATGTTTTACCGGCTGCTGGGCGGCCGGCCTCCCGCTTGTGGGAACACTGTGATCTGGGTTGTCATTGATCGATTCTCCAAAATGGCCCATTTCATCCCTCTGAAGAAGTTGCCCTCTGCGGTGGAGTTGTCCCAGCTATTTATCCAGTACATCTTCCGCCTGCATGGTTTCCCGGTGGAAATCGTCTCCGATAGAGGCACCCAGTTTACTGCCAAATTCTGGCGTTCCCTATGCAAAGACCTGGGAATTGTTCTTCAGTTCTCATCCGCATACCATCCGCAGACGAATGGGGCAGCTGAACGTGTCAACCAAGCCCTGGAACAGTTCCTGAGGAACCACGTATCCCTCTGCCAGGATGACTGGTCTGATCTCCTCCCATGGGCGGAATTCGCTCATAATAATGCTTGTCATTCCTCTACAGGAAGGTCTCCGTTCATGTCGGTGTATGGGCAGCATCCTCAAGCTTTTCCCCAAGACTTTGTACTTTCTGACGTCCCGGCTGCTTACGATTCCGCAGCCCATATGTCTGCTATTTGGGCTGCTACCAAGTTGAACCTAGAGAAGAGCGCTCTTGTTCATAAGACTTTCGCGGATCGTCGTCGAAGATCCTCTCCTCCCTACAAGGTGGGTGATAATGTCTGGCTCTCTTCCAGGAATATCCGGTTGAAGATCCCATCTCCCAAGTTGGGTCCAAAATTCGTGGGTCCATTTCCCATCTTGGAGATAATCAACCCTGTGGCTGTCAGACTTCAGCTTCCACCAGAGATGAGAATCCCCAAAGTGTTCCACGTGTCTCTGGTGAAACCCGCTATCACCAACCGGTTCTCTGGTGGTCAATCTCCTCCTCCTGCCATCTCTGTGGAGGGTCAACTCGAGTACGAGGTGGAGAAAATCCTAGACTCCAGGATCTCCAGAGGGTCCCTTCAGTACCTCATTCAGTGGAGGGGCTTCGGTCCTGAAGAATGCTCCTGGGAAGGACATCGTGATGTTCACGCTCCTCGTCTGGTGAGGGATTTTCACACCAAGTTTCCCCAGAAGCCTTGTCTCGGTGGTCCTGAGGCCCCCCGTGAGGGGGGGGTACTGTCACGATCGCCGCCCGGAGCAGGACCAGGAGCTCCGGGCGGCGCAACTACGTCCTCCGACGCCGCTCCCAAAATGGCGGCGCCCATGGCCGCCACGTGGGTAGCGGCGCCGGCACAGAGACGCCTGCGCGCAAGTGCGCAGGCGCGAAGATGTCACAACGGTGCGACGGACGCAGACGCAGCGCGCCGGTCGCAGACGTGCTGACGCCGACGCAAGGGCGCCAAAAAACCCCTTTAAAAGGACGCCCGAGACGCCAAGATGGCGCCCGAAAATAGGATCTTGTTCCTGATTGATTCCTGGGTTCCCTGTTGCTGTTATCCCTGTGTATTCTATTGATTGATCTCTTGTTGTTGACCCCCTGCCTGGACTTTGGACTCTGTTATATTCTGCCTGCCTTTTGACCTGTTGCCTGAACTTGATTACCCCTTCTGCTGAATCCCTGGATACCACGATCCTGATCCCTCCTGAGGGGCTTCCTCCTATATCCGGACAACTCCCCAGAGGGAACTCCCGGTTCCCTGACAGACCCGAATTCATAATAGGAGGTGAAGTTGAAGTCCTGAAGCCTTTTGTTTACACACAGTACTCAGGAGTGGCTGCTCATATATCTTACACATCATACTAAACACAATGTGTGAGCACATGATCAGTCCCAAGTAGGGTTGCCACCTTTTTTAAAATGTTTTACCGGCTGCTGGGCGGCGGGGACACAAAGGGGCGGGCCGTGACGTCAAAAGGGGCGGGCCGTGATGTCAACGTGGGTGGGGCCATGCCACGGACGCCACGGACGCTAGAAGAAGTAAAAGAAAAGGTAAGTTCCAGGGGATTGCGGGCAGGCCGAGGGCTCCTTTTAATCGTATTACAAATTTACCGGCAGCTACATTGCCGGTAAATGTGTAATACCCGCCCCGGCCTTGGCAGGTATTTTACCGGCTAGGCCGGTAAAATACCGGCCGGGTGGCAACCCTAGTCCCAAGTCTCTGGTTAAAGCTATTATGTAGTAGTTGAACTATAGCTAAGCACATTATTAAGAGACTACTACAAGCTAATTGGTGCAAGATTACAGCTAGGAGGAGACATTGGAGTCTAACTATCATATACAAAACTTGTAACTGACTCTGAGAGTCAGGCAAACAGGGTCGGACTGGCCCGGCGGGAAACCGGGAAAAAACCCGGTGGGCCCCGACCCGTCATGGGCCCCCGCCGGGCCAGACCCCCAATCGTGTTATTTAAAATAAAAAAAAAGCCGAAGCGCCGTGCCGTCTACGCATGTGCGCCAGCACCGCACCGTCTGCGCATGCGCACCAGCACCGCACAGAAGGAAAGGAGCGCACTGCACGGTAAAGTGCGGCTCAGCAAGGGGCGCCCTTGACAGTCCGACACTGCAGGCAAAGCAGCCAGACAAGCACAGTAACTTCTGGTACATTTAATACAACATCGCAGGTGGGTGTGGCCTGTCCCATAATTACTCTCATCTTAGACAGGAAGAGGAACAGGAGTGAGTCATAAGATAATGGCAAAACAGCAGGAATGCCCTTAATCAAAATGGCCACACAAGCAGGTTACTACAATAAGAATAGCCATATCACCTAAAATGATTATATTTATATGTTTTGCATACTTTTCTTTCTCTACAATCAGTGCAGCATTATATTTCTCAGCCATTTGTAAAAACTTCCATTTATGAACCTGTAGTGTTTAACAGCAGCTCTTTTAGGAAATGTTTGTTCATGTTTATTACTATGCAGCACAGGGGACATTAGAGGGCGCCCTCTATAGCAGGTCAGATACTTTGCCTTAGCCATGTGGAGCAGAGCTGGCCACTTCTCATCTTGTTTGTATATGGCAATAAGCTTTGTTCTTATTGGTTCAGGAATGTCACTGACAGTGTTGCTTCACAGAATGGTTATTTTATCTGTTTTCTGAAACAAAACTGTCATTTTGTGGAAAGAATGAATCCTGTGCTATAAAATCTTGCTTTCTGTCACAGATATCTATTTTGTCAATCAAATCTAGCTTGACAAGCACTAGTTAGTTACACTATTATATATTATGTCCAACTTTGATTTTACATAATTCATTCTGTAAGTAACTTTGCACATAAGTGCGTCTGTTACATGGAGGTTATACATTTGTGCGACAGATTGCTTGTTAAACTGTACAGAATGGAGTTTGTGATATAATGACATCCTTTTGTGCACTAACCAGATTTTGTTTTCATTCTTTAATAGAAATAAGTCTTTTGTATATTTTTTTTCTCTGTGTATGGTCACAAATACTTATATAACATGAGAGACATTCATTCTGTGTATTAGGGATAGTTTTGTATACAGAATGTATTTGGGACAAACGGCACCCCATACGCAGCACCAGTTCTGCCACTTAGGGGTTCAGTCCTTACCTTAGTACCCAACAGACTTGGCCCAGGACTATATGCAAAACTCCTTCCCCTCAGAGAAACCTTCCCTTACTCACTTCCTGGTTCCTTGGCAAAGAACTCTCTTCCCCCAGGTGATGATACACCCCCTCACCTGCAGTTAATTAGCTCTGTCCACTGTTCAAAGTATGTGCAATTCTCTTTATATCCTGAGCCGCATAGAGCATTCTAGGAGCCCCTATTTCCTTATCTTCTATATATATTGTTTTGCGGGCACCCGGGTGTTAATATTGTTACCTTTGCGAATTATAAATATATAAATATGGATATTTTCTATAACATTATGAATATATATGTTTTGACAGATAGGATTACATTTTTATAGATTAGACCAGGGGTCAGCAACCTTTACTATCAAAAGAGCCATTTTGCCACCTCTTCCACTAGAAAAAAATTAGTCTGGAACACAAAACATAACATAGCTCCTAAACTTTTAAAAGTTTTAACCTTTTTTTTAATTGTAACTGTTACAACAACAGAATACAAGAAACAGAAGTGCAGTGTGCATGTGTAGGCCTAAATAAATGAAACACTGAATAGCCCTATTAAATGCTAGTGTTCTCATAGTTACATAGTTACATAGTTACATAGTTAAATTGGGTTGAAAAAAGACAAAGTCCATCAAGTTCAACCCCTCCAAATGAAAACCCAGCATCCATACACACACCCCTCCCTACTTTTAATTAAAATTCTATATACCCATACCTATATTAACTATAGAGTTTAGTATCACAATAGCCTTTAATATTATGTCTGTCCAAAAAATCATCCAAGCCATTCTTAAAGGCATTAACTGAATCAGCCATCACAACATCACCCGGCAGTGCATTCCACAACCTCACTGTCCTGACTGTGAAGAACCCTCTACGTTGCTTCAAATGAAAGTTCTTTTCTTCTAGTCTAAAGGGGTGGCCTCTGGTACGGTGATCCACTTTATGGGTAAAAAGGTCCCCTGCCATTTGTCTATAATGTCCTCTAATGTACTTGTAAAGTGTAATCATGTCCCCTCGCAAGCGCCTTTTTTCCAAAGAAAACAACCCCAACCTTGACAGTCTACCCTCATAATTTAAGTCTTCCGTCCCTCTAACCAATTTAGTTGCACTTAGTCTCTGCACTCTCTCCAGCTCATTTATATCCCTCTTAAGGACTGGAGTCCAAAACTGCACTGCATACTCCAGATGAGGCCTTACCAGGGACCTATAAAGAGGCATAATTATGTTTTCATCCCTTGAGTTAATGCCCTTTTTTATGCAAGACAGAACTTTATTTGCTTTAGTAGCCACAGAATGACACTGCCCAGAATTAGACAACGTGTTATCTACAAAGACCCCTAGATCCTTTTCATTTAAGGAAACTCCCAACACATTGCCATTTAGTGTATAACTTGCATTTATATTATTTTTGCCAAAGTGCATAACCTTGCATTTATCAACATTGAACCTCATTTTCCAGTTTGCTGCCCAGTTTTCCAGTTTAGACAGATCACTTTGCAAAGTGGCAGCATCCTGCATGGAACCTATAGTTCTGCACAATTTAGTATCATCTGCAAAAATAGAAACAGTACTTTCAATGCCCACCTCCAGGTCATTAATAAACAAGTTGAAAAGCAAGGGACCTAGTACAGAGCCCTGCGGTACTCCACTAACAACACTGGTCCAATTAGAAAATGTTCCATTTACCACCACTCTTTGTAGTCTATCTTTTAGCCAGTTCGCTATCCAGGTACAAATACTATGTTCCAAGCCAACATTCCTTAATTTAACCAGTAAACTTTTGTGTGGCACTGAATCAAATGCTTTAGCAAAGTCTAAGTAAATCACATCCACTGCCATCCCAGAATCGAGGTCTCTACTTACATTCTCGTAAAAAGAAATTAAGTTAGTCTGGCAAGATCTATTACGCATAAAACCATGCTGGCACAAACTCATAGTATTATGATTTGCTATGAAGTCCAGTATCTTATCCTTTATTAACCCTTCGAAAAGCTTTCCTAATACTGACGTCAGACTAACTGGCCTATAGTTTTGAGGCTGAGAACGGGATCCTTTTTTGAATAGAGGCACCACATTAGCAATTCGCCAGTCTCTTGGCACAATACCAGATCTCAATGAATCCTGAAAAATTAAGTAAAGAGGTTTGGCAATCACAGAGCTAAGCTCGCTAATTACCCTGGGATGAATACCATCTGGCCCTGGACCTTTGTTAATCTTAACCTGTTCAAGTCTCTCTTGAATTTCTTCTTGTGTGAACCATGCATCATTAGTTGTATTACTAGAATTGGGAGTGTTAAGAAGGAAACCTTCACTTACTGGTTCTTCATTTGTGTAAACAGATGAAAAATACGAGTTCAGAATCTGCGCTTTTATTTTGTTTTCATCAACCAGCTGATCCCCCTCTGATAGTAAGGGTCCCACCCCTTCCTGCTTCATTTTTTTACTATTGACATATTTAAAAAAATAATTTGGGATTTTTTTGACTGCTTGCTGCAATATCCTTTTCTATAGCAATTTTAGCTTGCCTTATAGCTTCTTTGCATGATTTATTGGCCTCCTTGTACCTTATAAATGTTTCGGCTGTACCAGCTAACTTGAAAGCCTTAAAAGCACGTCTTTTCTTACCCACCTCAACACCAACGCTTCTATTGAACCAAAAAGGTTTTGCTTTGCAACGACGTTCCTTGCTTACAAGTGGAATATACTGACAAGTATATTTATTAAGCAGCATTTTAAAGACTTCCCATTTTTGTTCTGTGTTTAACCCTGTGAAAAGCATTTCCCACTTAATATGTTGCAGAGATGCCCTTATACTGTCAAAGTTTGCACGTCTGAAATTTAGTGTTTTAGTTACTCCCTTATAGAATTGCTTCTGCAACAGAATCTCAAAGGAGACCATGTTATGATCACTATTCCCTAAATGCTCACCCACACAAATGTTAGAGATGAGTTCAGTATTGTTAGTTATTACAAGGTCCAAAAGAGAGTTATTCCTAGTAGGTTCTTGAACGAGCTGGAATAAAAAGTTGTCATTCAGCATATTAGCTTTTTCTGTCTTAGCAACCCCATTACCCCAGTCAATGTCTGGATAATTGAAGTCACCCATAGCAACAACTTGACCCAGCTGTGAAGCCGCTTGTATCTGCAAGAGTAGCTGGGCTTCATACTCGACACTTATACGAGGTGGTTTATAGCATACACCAATGATAATTCTTTTTGATACCTTTTGCCCAGTCGAAATCTCTACCCAGAGTGATTCTACACCCTCACCAGTGCCAGCTATTTTTATTTCTTTAGCGCATGGCTTTAATTCAGGCTTTACATACAAACCCACTCCTCCACCCTTTTTAATCCCTCTGTCCCTCCTAAAAAGGGTGTAACCATTTAAATTCACAATCCAGTCACATGTTTCATCCCACCAGGTCTCAGTGATACCAATTATATCATAATTTTTAGAGCATGCAATTAATTCTAGGTCTCCCATTTTACCTGACAAACTCCGTGCATTTGCCAGCATACAGCGGAGGTTACTACTTTTACTTTTGAAATGTGCATTACTTAGTGAAGAATTATACGTTAAGTTAGTATTATTCTGTTACAGATTGTATTGTATTGTAACAGAGGGACCTCCTTAGCTGGTAAACTGTATGCCCCCCTCACTCCTCCCCCATGACCCCTTACTAACCCCACTACCCCGTCTACACTAGCTTCCCCATAATCCTTTATCTCACCCACCCCCCTCTTGCCTAGTTTAAACACTCCTCCAACTCCTCCTCATCTGTTTAATGTGACTTTTGTTTCTTACGCTCCATGTTGATCTTCCCTCTCTTGTCTTGAGTATGTGACCACAGTAAGGTGAATCATCTTGGTGAGCCGCATGAGGCTCCAGAGCCGCGGGTTGCCTACCCCTGGATTAGACAATAGATTATTATAGGCCTAGATTGATACTGTTTTGCAGGCACCCGGGTGTTAATATTGTTACCGTTGTGAATTATAAATATATAAATATGTTTTTGCTTATACAAAAGTCCCTTGAGTGCCGACATTTCCTTATCTTCTATATACTGTTTCGCGGGGACCCGAGTGTTAATATTGTTACATTTGCGAATTGAATATATATATATATATATATATATATATATATATATATATATATATATATATATATATATAAATAATAATGAAATCACTCACAGCAAAAGTCGAATTAGAGCAAAAATAATGCTTTAATGCATCACAGCAAATATGGACATCAACACGTTTTGATCCCCTGGGGACAATCGTCAGGATGTACATCCAATAATCAACAAATTCATCACAGTGAGTAAAGTGCATAATGCATAGTCAAACAGTTAATACAGCCATTATTGCTCATAAAATATCAAAACCTGCAATGATAATTGGTAAAATAAAGTGATGGGTGAATTTGCGAAACGGCCCTGGCATCTCGTTTTTGACGTCCGTTTTTTCGACGCCCGCAAAACATTTTTTTGCCGCCGGCGAATTTTCGCCAGCGTATTTTCGTGGCGTTTCGTGAATTTATTCGCTGGCAGCGAATCGCACGAATTCGCGCCTGGCGAGTAAATTCGCCCATCACTAGTAAAATACTCTTAAAAACTGTAAACCTACTATGTGTCAAGGAATTGGTATACAATGTAACAAAACCAATAGGTTATATGTATCAATTAATCTCCCAATGGTTTCGACTTGTACATTGTTACCACTTAATTTTATGTGTGCAGAAAGTAGCAAAATAAAGTGACTGTGCCAGATATTAAAAAAGACAATCAGTATACCAAATGTAATTTTTTAGACTGTATGAAATGTGCACACAGTGTTATTACTAAGACATTAAAATCAAACTAATCTTCATATTAAACAGCTAAACCTTCTCAGATTCAACACTAGCAGATCACAGAGGGCATATAGTATTTAATTCATAAGCAGTCAATTTGTATCTTAAATTGAAATTTCTCCCTAAATCGTAGAACAATCTCAACTAGATACAAATTTGATCACTAAAAGAATTTGTTATAAAGGTTATCTACTGGGCTCAACCTAACAATAAACCCTACATTTGGGGTCACACAAGGCCATACAAATCTGTATTACTGTTTCACATGATACAAAGTCATGTCAAATTATTAAATATTTGGGACCAGTCTAAAAGTTGATCCGTAATTCTCAGAAGCTTAATAAATACTTAATAACACTGTATATATACGAAGTAGTGTGTGTGTAGGCTGCACACCTTAAATGAGTGAGAGACCTGGGTGCTCATGCAAAAATAGTAATAAATTGTTTGTCATTAGTGATGGCACAAGATTCCCCACAACTACATCCAAGTATGTTTCAAAAAGGTTTATTGATCTGACGTTTTTTAATGCCTTTTAATGTTTGAGTTTTGTGAATATATACTTTTGCATTCCTGTTTGATTGTATGTTAGTTACTTAGTATATGAGACACAGATAATACATGATATAGCAGCTCTGTGATCTAGTACAGGTATGGGACCTGTTATCGAGAATGCTCAGGACCTGGGGTTTTCCAGATTATGGATCTTCATACTTTGTCTACTATAAAATCATTAAAAACCCAATAGGCTGGTTTTGCTTCCAATAAGGATTAATTATATATTAGTTGGGATCAAGTACATATTACTGTAGTGTTTTATTATTACAGAGAAAAGGAAATACTTTTTAAAAGCATTGATTATTTGGTTAAAATGCCTACCTGTATCAGTGGAATCAGATCAGAGTTATTTGTTGTT
Organism: Xenopus laevis; assembly: GCF_017654675.1. Taxonomy (NCBI): domain Eukaryota; kingdom Metazoa; phylum Chordata; class Amphibia; order Anura; family Pipidae; genus Xenopus; species Xenopus laevis. The sequence goes on from NC_054387.1 coordinate 39,527,903, forward strand.
GTAATTTAACTGCTGATCCTGATGTTGGAAGCAGTCCTTGCAGATTCTTCCAAATCTATTTACAAAAAACCACTGATATTATTTTTTAAACACATTCAACATATTTCTACTCCAGCACCCACCCCCCGTCCAGCTTTTTTTTCTCGTGAGGCAACTTCGGACGACTTCGGAAAATGAAGCATTCTGAGTGCCACCCCGCCGGCAATTTACATTCTAGCCGACGGGAAGGCATTTATGGGAGATTAGTCGCCCAAAGAAGAGCCAATTTGACTAATCTCCCCAAGAAGCAGCTTGTGCCACCACTCTCATAGATGAGAGATCTCCAAAAGCAACACCCATTCTTAAAACCTTTGAGACCACTACTTTGCTCAGGAGTTACTATTCCCAAGATAAACAGTAAGCAGGGAGATTCCAGTTTATAGAACTATAATATGGGGTTTTTTTGGTGACGTGGAGTGGTGGCTTGGCAACTTTAAGATCTTAAACTTACTTATTTATGGCACTTCCATTGTAGTTCAGTTGTTCTTCATTTGCCATGGAGTGCACCCTCAGCCTCCTTTGTATTTTTTTCTGCAGAATTATTATGCAAGATGTTTGGACAATCCTGTTAGGACCTCCAAACATGTCTTTTTATTGTGGTGCCTTATGCCCTTTAAAATGGCTTTTTCCTTGCCATGTTATGCAGGATTAGCAACTTTATGAACATATACTTCTAACGAAAAATGTTTCAAAGTGATGTCACATTGAGAATAAAGTTGCTTTGCCTACAATGCCCTGCTTTCATATTTATATATTGAGGAAAAACAGTGTGAATGGTTTAACTGGTTAACCAAAACTAGGGGAGGGCACTGGGGACGAATCCAAAATTTGAAGGTCACAGTGAGGGTTCTCTTATACAAAGTGTGGAATAACCGTAATGCAGGGCACAATTTAAGGAATATTATGTATCTATCTGTATTTGAAAGCACCCATGCATCAGACATACTCAAAGTAAGTAAGTGATTAAGGGTCTGCATTAGTAGCTTTGGGAAACCAATTTAAACCCTGGTCTCACAATTAAAAATCCTGGTCTCACAAATAATTCTAACCATATTTCTCATCTATAGGGAGAACGTGCCAAGCTCTTCACATTCAGGGATTAGTGCCCCATGGTCTCCTGAAACCTGCAAGAGAGGTCTGGTGTAGTTGAACAGGATGACGAGGTGAGAGACCAATAATTTGTGCATTTAAGTACAATTCATTTGAGCAGGCTGGGCAGGAACATTGACACTCAATGGAAGTGCAAGAAGCATGTTTGCGCCCAAGTACCTTTTAGTAACGGGGTCAATTCACAAACAATTTTTTGTCCATTGTCTCCATATCCATATCTCCTCTAGTGCATTTATGTTTTGGAAATGAGCCTTAATATATTAAAGGAGAACTAAATTAAAAGCCACTGGGTTGTGCCAGTTTATTAAATAAAATATTTCTATTTGGTTTTGTGTTAAAGGAGTCATCTAGTGTCACTTAGCATGAAATACATTTTGGAACAGTCCAGCCAGCTCCGGTTGTGCTTTTGATCTCAGGAGCCCACCTTGCTGGTGAAAGGGAAGATATAGTTCCAGAGACAATCTAAATGGATGGGAGATTTCAGGAAACCTGGCATAATACTATTTCCTATATTTATATTCATGCCCATACTTTATATTAAACAAAATAATAGCATTGTCCATTCTGAACCCATTACTGTACATGTAGAAGTGAAAATCAATGTAGCAGTTTCCATTTACAAAGATTTAAACTCAAGGTCTCATTCATTTCACGCCACCATCCTTTTGAAACCAGACACATTTATTCCACATTCTTAAGGGCTGGCATCAGTTAATATGCTGCAGACTGTATCCGTTTCTGTGTGAATAGCAGCAAGTCTGAATAGATCATTCATAAAAGAAGTTCAAATTATTATAAAATACTTTCTGCTGATCATGTCCTTTAAAAACAGGCAAACAAATTGAAAAAAAAACAAGAAAACACTTACCTGGGCCTGCAAAGATATTAGGGCAGTATGGAAGGTATGTTTGTTTCCTAACGGGGCATTGTGCAAAGCAGTCACTGAAACTCTCATCGGGGACCTTGCAAATGTTTCTTAAAGGGCACCTGTCATGTAAAAATTGATTTCTCTACAGAAGTGCAGGCTAATAGTGGTGACACTCCAGTTTGTGAAGACACTATGCTGCACCTGGAGGCAGCTCTTGTTAGTCAGTCATGCTGGGGCACATTCGTGTGGATGATGAAATAGGGGATTAGATTGCTTATTATGTACATTTTTGTGTCCTAACCTGGCCATCCGCACATGTTGTTCCCTGGCATACAGGTCTGGACTGGGAGTCAAAATAGGCCCTTGCAGCAGCCCCTCTGGCATTTGCCAGAACCCACAGATTGCCAGTCCGAGCCTGCTGGCATAGTGCTCACCAGGTGGATTTTCTTCATAAATACTATTGTTTCTCTATTAGCAGCACCTCCGGTCGGTGAAACAATTTTTTCCCACTGTTTTCATGCTAATATGTAAGCAGGCAAGTTAAATTGTCTTTCAACATGATTAATATAGTTATGGATTGTCTGACCTGTTTTAAGCTGTGAGCAGTGAGGCAAGTCCCATGTAATAAGCTGCTTTCAAATTAGACTGCCCAGAACACCCAATTAACCATAGGCACCTGTTGAGAAATCATAGGTGTTCCTTGTTAAGGTATTCTTTCACAATGTCCCTTTTATTCTTTGCACATACTGTAAATTGCATTAAGTAATCTGGGCCCTTTGTCTACTGTGAACCACAGAGCTTGTATAGTGGCTGGGGGTTCACCCTGAAAGAAGGTCAGGGTAAGATATAGGGAGAATGACTATACGTTCCTTTAGATTCACCTGGAAGCCCAACTTGAAGATGAGTTTGGGCAAGATTTGTGGTGAAAATGTAATATTCTACATATGTAGAACTATGGCTGTTATATTATATATCTGTTACTATGTTATGAGCTAAGGTTGCCCTAACCAAAGTATTATCCTCTAAAGTCACGTGATATCAGGAGAATACTCTTCCATAACTTTAAACTCAGTAAAACTGGCCCCCCTTTAGATAACTTGCATTCTGGAGTTATACAGTTATGGGATCCGTTATCTGGCAACCCGCTATCCAGAACGCTCTGAATTACTGAAAGGCCATCTCCAAATTTCTAAAAATGATTTCCCTTTTTCTCTGTGATAATTAAATAGTAACTTGTTCTTGGCCCAAAATAAGATATAATTAGTCCTTATTAAAAGCAAAACCAGCTTATTGAGTTTATTAAATGTTTACAAGATTTTCTACTAGACTTAAGGTACGAAGATCCAAATTACAGAAAGATCCACCTCAGGTTCCCGAGCATTCTGGATAACAGGTCCCATACCTGTACTGATATACCTGCCCAATAGTCAGGGATGAAGTTCACAGCACAGTAACTAGGGGTGATTTTCTGGATTGTTAGGATTGGTTTGGCTCCAGCTACTGAGAGAGTAGTGATGTACTGTGTGTACATCTAGGCTGCAAATCACTGTTTATAAAACATTGTCCTCATATTAGGTTTGCACCAATCAGAATTCAGCCCGAATTCAAGTGCCTGGCCAAACAAAATCAGAATCCTTAAAATCACAATATTTTTTAAGAACGCAATATATGCGTGGTTCTCTCTAAGGGGCAAATTCACTAACCTCTGAAAATTTGCCAGTGATGGCTTCACTCACAGCGCAACACTTCAACAGGCGTAGATTCGCCGGGACAACACAAATTCACTATTTTTTTTTTTACTTTTTATTAGTAACTGTGACTTTTTCTGTTTTATCAGTGTTTGTGGCCTTGGCTACTTTATGCCACAGCACACCCTGGCTCCTTATTAAATGTAGCTTGGTGCTCAGTCAGGGCTCAGGGGGGGATCAGCACCCTCCAAATACAGTATAGCAGCCACGTGACCGACACAACAGGGCAAGGCAATGTAAATCAGAGTTTCCCTTGAGATTATTTGTTGTATATGACTACACAAACACAGCGAGACACCCTAAGTGCTTTATCTTATTGTGTCAGTCATTGGTTTGCCTTGTCTACTTAGTCCATGCCTGTGGCCTTGTCTGGGTAGGTAATGTTTGTGTGCCCTGTCTTGTGTGCCTACACATCTATTGGAGCATTGGTCTTCCAAATGCATTCTTTCAATAATAAATGTGCTCTTTGGCCACTTTACTTTGTGCGTCACTCTTTAGATATCTCCGCTCCATGTGGGAATCACTTCTAAATGATAACTCTGCTTGCTGTGAGATCCAATATGCCATTCCATCAAGATGTTACATTGTAATGGACAACTAATTAAGCCTATAGCTGCTCAGCACTCTTATTGTGTTACCTTCATAGACAGGCTAGGTGCAATGTTCCCTGTAATTCCTTCTTGGCTATGTGCGCAAAAAAATTCAATTGTGCGCACATTTTAAACTTGTGTGCGTAGTTTTTAAAAACTGTGTGCTGAGGTCAATATTAATACAAAATTTTGTGTTTTCACACAAAATTCTTTGTGCGCACCACAATTTGTGTACACGTGCACACGCGCACACCTTGGATGGGACATTGGCTAGGTCTATCTGTAAAACATGCACATCACACTCCTGTGCTGTGAGTGTTCGAAATGTGGCTGAACTCATCTCAGGGGGCAAATTTCATGGATGGTGGGCTAATCCCAAAAGATTTTAATTGAAAGTTGGCAGTGAATAGTTACTTATAGCCTTAGATCAGGGGTCCCCAACCTTTTTCATCTGTGAGCAACATTCAGATGTAAAAAGAGTTGGGGAGCAACACAAGCATGAAACAAGTTCCTGGGTGGTGCCAAATAAGGGCTGTGATTGGCTATTGGTGGCCCCTATGTGGACTGGCAGCGTACAGGAGACTGTGTGGCAGTACATCTGTTTTTTATGAAACCAAAACTTGCCTCAAAGTCAGGAATTTAAAAATAAGCAACATCCAAGGGGTTGGGGAGCAACATGCTGCTCACGAGCAACTGGTTGGGGAGCACTGCCTTAGATACTTCCATTGTTATTTATTGTATATAATGGATGGCATCTGTTGTGCTCCAATAGGGGTAGGGGTCAAGACAAAAAAGGCCTACAAACCTCAGTGCCAAGGAACACTGTTAATAACAGAGATTCTTTATTTTGAAAATATATGTAGTGTTTCTATATGCTTCCTTGATGTATTGCACCTGCATGCACCTTGATTCCTGCTGAAAGCTACATTGAGCAGCCTAGACCTGTGTAGCAGTCACAAAGTGCCCCTTAAATATCCATTATTGTTTCTTGATCCGCACTGTAAGGCTATAGCCGTCTGAAAAAGACCTGCTATACTACATTCTCATCCAATAAACAATCAGATGTACATGACAGCTAACTGGATCCCATATAGTCACCCACAGATTCAATCCTGGAAAGGTATCTGCCATATTCTATGAGCGAACTCATACAGCTTTCTTAGCTTCGGCACTTGTAATACTGTGTATCCATGCACACTTATTGTAACACCCCTGCCATGTAGGCAATACAAAATAGAATTTTTATTGCCGGTTTAATAAACCATTTTCCTTTATTTTTCGGATATTCAAAAAAAAGACGAATATGCATCCAGGGTGAGGTAAAAACCCTTTTGCCATTATGAGGGACAGTTATTTGCTTATAGAACACTGTGAAACTGACATAATTATCCCCTTATCATTGCTTAAAATATTAACACTTTGTGTAATCAGGAGATTCATGTCTGTAACATTTTTTTGGCAACATTTTTTGCAACATTGTGTGTATTAGGACTTTCACCTGGAGAGAATTGTTTGCAACATTTGTTGCACTTTTGGACATTGGACATTTCCTTTTTCTATTGGGGTGGTTTTTTGCCTGTATATTGGGTATGCACGTACGTCTCTGTATCACCTGACGAAGGGGGAACGCCCTCTGAAACGTTGTGTGACGCTATAAACGCACCAGGGGTATGACCCCGGTTTAACTCGCCTTGTGTGCCTGCTTGAATTGTTGGTCTGTTTTTTTGACCTCATCAAGGAGCTGGGTCTATGGATTCTGGGCAATAACCAGTGACGATAAATTGCAATAAATTGCTACTGTTGCTATCTTGCCCTACTACTTCCACCTTGCACTACTATACACATGATTCCCACTTTACTTGCTTATAACTTCTTTCATGGGGTTACTCATCCCATTTAGAACCCCCTAAAGACAACAATGGGCAGTGCAGACTAACTCAAGGCTTAAATGGCCTCAGCAAGTATATATTGTTTCATCTCCCTGCTTCACTGCATGTGAAATAGTAATGGTTTTATGTTAAGTATCCTTAAGTATTGATATTGGTACACATTAAAGTGGGCATGCTGCGGAGGATTCCAATGGCATCAATGCCTGGGCACTTGCATGTAGGTTTTGGACAGGAACCACATAGTATACAGTTACTAATGCATCCACTGGGGCTACAGGCTCCACAGATAAAATCATTTCTTAATTAGCTACATTCAGAATTACAGCTGAAATAAATATCAAGTTTTAACACAAATTGCTTTAAGAATCAGGGTTTAATAGTCACCATTGCTGGAAACCAAAATGATAACTTTTTTACTGCAGCGCAAAATAGCACCGATGCCTGCGAAATAACTGTGTCTTTTTTTGTACAGAATTTATGCAAGGCAGGGGTGACATCTTTAAGGAGACGTTGAATTCAATCAAATGTAAAAGGCACTGAACGCTCTTGAAATAGCATGGCTTTTGCACTTTTACTCCAAATGGCCCCTCAAGTAATTGGATAGATAGATGTTAGATTATACATATATAAAATAAAGAAGAGCTTGTGAATAGGGAGAGAGAAGGAGATAGATAGGACATATGGGTGGATGGCTAAATCCTGTTGGTCTTTGAGGGAATGGTTTGTGCAGGGATGGGGAGATGGGGTAGGTAGAGGTAGGTAAGGGATTAACAATTACATAGATAGAGGCAGGTGAAGTAATGCATGAATGAATGGATAGACGATGGCAAATAAAAGTGAATATGGAGCAAATGAATAGAATGAAGGTGTAGACAGATGAGTAAGTGCATTGAAAGGTGAAATAAGGGAGAATAATGGAAGGCAGATTTGTCGCTGGAGGGATTAGTGAGTTGTCGGATTAGGGGAAGGTAAAGGTGTAAATGCAGGGCTGGACGGTGGAATGTGGTATGTATAGGTGCAGATGAAGGAATTAGTATATGGATGAATGGAAGGTTAAAGGTGTAGAAGAAGGGATTGATGGGTACATAGGGAATGGGGATATATGGACTGACTGAAGCCTGCATGGGGGGGGTATTGAGCGGTGGGTTAGTGGATGTAGGTAGGAAGGAGGATAGTTGGGTGCCTGTATCTGATTGAATGGGTTATGGATGAGTGGGTAGGTGTCTATGGGTAAGGAATTATGGGTAGTGTAAAGGGTATGGTATATGGGAATTTATGGGTAGATGGACATGTAAGTGAATAGAATATGATGAGGGGATTAAGTAGGGTATAGAATGAACAAATAGGCTTGTGAGTGTGAATACAGACAGACTGTGTCATTTTGTGCCTGAGAGTGTACAGTATGTGAGTGCTCAGACATTAGACAGAAAGTCAGGGTGAAGGCAGCCGAGAGACCATTGTAAATCTGTGTCTATGAGACTGGGTGAGATATTGGCTATACAGACAGACAGAAAATAGCGTTACAGAGAGGGATGTATCATATCAGCGACAGGAGTCTGAACTGTAACGGTTAAAGCAGGTGGCACTCTCTGAAGTAAAAGCGTCTGCGCTCGTTTGCATAGTTACGCACACGCGTCCTCGTTTGCGCACAGTTGCGCACGTGCGTCCTTGTTTGCGCACGGTTACGCACGCGCGTCCTCGTTTGCGCACGGTTACGCACGCGCGTCCTCGTTTGCGCACGGTTACGCACGCGCGTCCCCGTCCGCCGCGCCGGTTGCCTGGGTTGCCCGGTTAGGTTTTTCCGACACTGCCAGAATCCGAATATTGTTCTACTTCATCTTCCTGGGAATCCCCTCCTTATAAAGATATAGGAAAGATTTACTAGAGTTACTAAAATCACAATCTAATTAATACCAATTATATTTGGGGATTCACAGATCCTTTCATTTAAAGCTGCGCCCACACTAATATCCCGTGTAATCCAAATGACTAGTAAGCAGTATATATGGGTATATTCCGAGCTACGTCCATTACGTATATACTCTACATACACATATCTAGTGTTTAGGAAGCATGTCTTATATAGCTAAGGGACAACGGTTCTAATTAGGAATTATATATAATGTGAACGCACTTTATACTTATTCTTTATTAGGGTAATTACAAAAGATCATCGTGGTTTCGTTTGGGGGACAGATTTAGAGGTTTCTGTATTATAGTGTTATAAGGGGAATATTGGGAATTGTGTGTCTCCACTATACAAATCGTCTGGAGCAGGTATTCGTACATTTGAAGGTGACAAGTTGATGCACAATGCGCAAATGTCACTGGGAGAAAAGGTGCGTCCAACCTGAAATTTGACCTTGGAGACTTGACCTCGGCCGATCAACTCTCAAGTCTTGTGTGCTCTGAGGGGTTACAGAGATGCGGGGGTGGGGGTAGGTGGGGGCAGAGAGGGAGAGTGCAAGGAATAACAGAGAGTGCCAGTGCCACATTTACCCTATGCCCAATGGAGATTGACTGCAACAAGCTGTGCTGAGGAGCCAGATACCTGTAGATGAAGGACGACTTACCTGGATAGCATTGGTGATGTTCCAACCAGCTTCCCAGGCTGTAATTTTGGGTTTCCCATTGGAAGAAAGCTTAGAGCACAGTCCTTCATCTTTAGAGTACAGGTCTATGCTTCTCAGAGAGTTTAGGTTCATATTTACTACATGAGCCTTTTATAAAAGCATTATTTCTTTTTGAGCCATTAAACTGTGACTCACACTGAAAATGACTGAGTGCCGGGCCGGATTTACATAGTGGGCGCCCCTAGTCCTGCTGTCGTTCGTCACCCCGTCAGGGAGCAAATTTCATGGATGGTGGGCTAATCCTAAAAGTAGAAGTGAATAGTTACTTATAGCCTTAGATACTTCCAATGTTATTAATTGTATATAATGGATGGCATCTGTCGTGCTGCAGTAGGGGGAAGAGTCAAGCCGAAAAGGCCTGCAAACCTCAGTGCCAAGGAACACTGTTAATTACAAAGGGAATCTTTATTTTGAAAATATATGTAGTGTTTCTATATGCTTCCTTGATGTATTGCACCTGCATGCACCTTGATTCCTGCTGAAAGTTACATTGAGCAGCCTAGACCTGTGTAGCAGTCATAAAGTGCCCCTTAAATATCCATTATTGTTTCTTGATTAGCACTGTGAGGCTATAGCCGTCTGAAAGAGACCTGCTATACTACATTCTCACCCAGTAAACAATCAGATGTACATGACAGCTAACTGGATCCCATATAGTCACCCACAGATTCTATCCTGGAAAGGTATTTGCCATATGCTATGAGCGAACTCATACAGCTTTCTTAGCTTCGGCACTTATGTAATACTGTGTATCTATGCACACTTATTGTAACACCCCTGCCATGTAGGCAATACAAAACATGCTAAATATCTGGACAGTGTTTATCATAATTATTTATATGGATTCAGAAAACAAAAATACTTGATATGACTATTCTTGTCTGGTAAAACCGTTATTACTTAGTATAGGTTAATGGAGCCAGTGGTGGGCAGATATTTAATGGCCTCACTCACATGGACCTATGATAACATGTGATGCAGATATTAAGATACCGAGGATGTCCTGTTCTTTGAGGTGGGCCCTAGCTGACATGTAGTGGGCTGTTTATTATGAAGTCCTATAAAGAAGTCTCTGGGACCTTTGGGCAGACTGGGGGCCACATTCAAGAGCAGGGTCTCCAGTTGGACAGCCCTATCCAAAAGATCTACTGCAAAACACTAGAAAATACATGTGAAAACTATCCACAGGTTTAGCTGGGTGAGGGTGAGCATTCAAGACACGTAGCCATCACAAGAATCTCTCTGTTTATTGTTGTATAATACGGTACCACAATAGAGTTTTAGGATATACATTTGTCTGTGAGCACAGTTACATCACATACACACACACTCACGGGTAATACACCTTGCACTTTGTAAAAGATAAACTGCACACAATGACTTTCCGTCCCTGGGCAAATCTCTGTTGTGTGCTTGTTACTCTTCTTAGGTTCATAGGATGGTTCCATAAGAGTCAAATCTGCAATTTTAGGCTTTGATCACACTGGAGTTTTTGCCCGAAACATCAGCAACCACTCGTGTGAACACGCCCATAGAATTCATGTTGTGAACGATGCCTAAAGGTAGATAGAGACTGTCTGATTTCTGTTGGGGAAAGAGTGGTTGGCATCCTCCCCTCCAAAAAAAAGTTATTGAGACCCACACACCAGATATATGCATTTATCTCAGCCCCTTCCTTGACTGATCTTTTTAGAAGAGGTTGAGATAGACGAAAAGGACACAAAAAAGTTCCCTTTAGATTGTGGTACTTGTATATCCTCGTGGTTTGCTCATTGCGCTGGTTTAAAGAATGTCCGATGAGTTTAAAAAAAACATGCAAACGGCTTTCCTTTCAGAGAACCTCCCAATTTTCCTTGCAATCAATATAGTTATTCTATATATTTTTATTTCCACCATAATTCATCCATCATTAAATAAATATAACAAAAATAAAATATCTCCATATACAGTTAAATTTTGTCAGATGTAATTTCGATTAGTTAAACCCAAATAAAGCCTGTGATTCCCTCCCCTGCAAGACTGTCTGAAAACACATTGCAGAGATTTGTGGTATCAGCCAACCCGTTGGCTGAGGCGTTTTATTTGTGGATACGTAAAATGAGAACGTCAGTAGAAACTGATGCATAATTCTTTGCAATGCAGAGGGCCGCCTACCCATCTAAGACTTAATCTTCTATATTGTATCTATAGGCTTCTATTAGCCCCTCTAGAGAGTGCACAAAGCCATAAATGCTACAGATGGAACCAATGACGAAGATGGAGACATCAAAGAAGACTTGGTGCCACAACAGCTTCCTCCACAACAACTTGAGGTGGAATAGACTTGGAAGGAGGAAGCAAAGACCAGCTCCCGTGAGGCTTCCTGTGAGACCCATTAACAGGGCAAAATGGGGCACATACATAGCCATAAGTAGAGTAAAGATGACTAGGGCACATCTAAGGGTAAGACCCCAAGATTTCAGTCTCCCATCACCCCCATAGCAGTTTGGAAAGAAGGCCCTTGTGCTCTCTTGAAAGAGTGACTTCTCCAAGACCTCTACTGCTGCAAAGAAAGGCAGTGGATAGGACAGCAGAGCTTTGGATACCAGAAATAGGTTGACCACTGCCCTGATGGTTGATGGTAAGTTGTCTGTAATGACTTCCTTGGTTTCATCTGCCCAGGTTAGGTAAGCCAAAAGGGCAAAGAGTCCCTTGAGGATACAGGCCGCAATATGAGTCCAGTTCATCATACAATGAAATTACCTTTTGGTTCTGCATGTTCCCTTCCAGAGATGGCAGGAAGATCTGGGAGGTATAGCTGAAGACAATAATGCCAATGGAGATGGGGAACTTCTTAACATCAATGTAGAACTTCCCTTTGTCCCAAGCCCTTGCTCTGGACAGACAGTAGGCAATCACCAGGATGTTAATGACAAAATGCGCTAAGGTGCAGAGCAAGCTGAACTTCGACACAGCTTTAAGGTTCTTGAGAAACGCGCAGGGCAGGAGCGCAGCGGTGGCAATGATGGACCAAGACTTCTGGGATATTGGCAAGCTTGGAAAGCTGTTGTACATCAAGTTGCCACTAACCACTACATAGAGAATGCAGGTCATCACCAGTTCAATAATCTGGGCCACATTAACAATTATTCCTCCGAGTTTAGGAAACCTTGGTGTACAGCAGACATTGGCAATGTCAACATAGGAGTCTCTCACCCTCACTGTTTCACCATCTTCGTTCTCTTCATAGAGGCAAGCAATAAGGATCTTCCCAGTGTAGCAACAAACAACAGCTGCAAATATAATGAGAAACAGTCCCAGATATCCACCGTGAAGAATTGCATATGGTAAACCCAAAACGAACATCCCCTGCAAAACACAAACACATAGTCGGTAAGATCAAGAATTGACTTGGCTTAATTGTCTTATCAGTGTCATATGATTTTGGATGTGTTGCAGATTCTCTCAAACTGTAAGGAGATATGGGGGGGCACAAAAGTGGAGGAAGAGCATCCGTTCTAGCGTTGTTATGGGGGTGCACTGTTAAAGGAACAGTAACATCAAAAAATGAAAGTGAATTAAAGTAATAAGATTATAATGTAGTGTTGTCCTGCACTGGTAAAACTGCTGTGTTTTCTTCAGAAACACTAATATTGTTTATATCAATAATCTGCTGTATAGCAATTAGGGCAGCCATTCTAAGGAAAAAAGGCTCATGTAACACAGCAGATAGCAGATAAGCTCTGTAGAACATAATGTTATCTGTTATCCACTATTCCACTGTTCCATATAGCCTTTTTCTACACAGCAAACAGAATAGTTTTACCAGTGAATCTGGCAAACAGATCAGTTTTACCAGTGCAGGATCAGCATTACATGATATTTTCATTACTGTAAAACACTTTCATTTTTTGGTGTTACTGTTTCTTTAAGTAGGCACAAGTGTTATTGATGCGGTTGAGGAGAGAGGATTTGTACACAATAAACCCAAATATTTGCCAGCTGGCTTTACTTCCCCTTTAACATGAGACAATACTTCCTGGTTATAACTGATATGGTACTTAATTCATCAATTCAGATGAGAAATTAACTAACTATAGAGTTTAATATCACAATAGCCTTTGATGTTATGTCTGTCCAAAAAATCATCCAAGACATTCTTAAAGGCATTTACTGAATCAGCCATCACAACATCACCCGGCAGTGCATTCCACAACCTCACTGTCCTGACTGTGAAGAACCCCCTACGTTGCTTCAAATGAAAGTTCTTTTCTTCTAGTCTGAAGGGGTGGCCTCTGGTACGGTGATCCTCTTTATGGGTAAAAAGGTCCCCTGCTATTTGTCTATTATGTCCTTCAGGACCGCCATCGCAGGATTTTGTGTCTAAGGAGGGGCCCGATGGAAAGAAACGAAAGGAGGAACCGGCACACAGGAGCATAAGCAAACGGGGTAAACCCCTTATGCTCCTGTGTGCCTGTTCCTCCTTTCGTTTCTTTCCATTGGAGTTCGGGGAGTACCGTCTCCCTAGAGGACTGTGCACCAGGCAATCGAATAGAGAAGGGCTAGTGAGTGCGTTCACACTGTTTCTAAGGAGGGGCCCGCCACGCTTCACTTACTTGATTAGCCGGGCCCCCTGGCTTTCGTGCTGCCAGCTTCACTAAATAGGACACTGCAGCTCTGTGCATGGAAGCTTTTCTCCTATTAAGATTTCCTGTACCCTCATTGGTCCTTTAAGAATAAGTCCCGGTAAATCTGCATTGGGATTGGATCCCCTTATCCAATCCCTGTACAGCTTTACTGGGAATTATTGTTACATTTTATGGGGGGCCCTGGCACCATAGTTTTTTTTTAACTAATAAGGGGGCCTGACCATCAATAGCTTTTTATAACTTGTGTGTGGAGGTTTTTTTGTTTTTTTTTAGCATCGATGTCTATGTGGTCTTTTAACTGTAGTGTGGAGTGGGCAAGATCTGGGGTGAGTCTTGGGGGACCCAGGGGGCCATGAAAACTTTGTTATATGGGGCCCCATGATTTCAAATGGCGGCCCTGATGTCCTCTAATGTACTTGTAACGTGTAATCATGTCCCCTGCACACTCTCAACCCCTTCACTCTATCAAACCCCCCACTCTATCAAACCCCCCTGCACTCTCTCAACCCCCCACTGCACTCTCTCAAACCCCCCCTGCACACACTCAACACCCCCCACTCTGCCACTATATTTATATATACCGTATATCAGCCAGGGTCGGACTGGCCTTGGCCGGCTCCAGTGGGCCCTGTAGGCCCAGATCCACCCTGTGGCAAAAAAAGCTAATGTAATGCTAAGAAGCATGCGTGAACGCTTGCGTACATTCACGTTGTTTGGGTTAACGGACAGGAGCTGGTGAGCAGTATCCCGGACCCTGAAGAGAGCAGATAGTTAGTGGGGGGGGGGTGTCTGCAGGAACAGGTATTTTTATGCTGGTGCCACTGAGTAGCCGTCGGTACACGGTACTCCTTTGCCGGGTCGCGGGCCCCACCAGGGACAGGGACCCTGGTGCATATGCACCTGCTGCACCCCGGTAGTTCCGCCACTGGTCACAAAGGAGCAGGCGTTGCTATGAATAACAGCGCTTGTTTGTTTTGCTCCCTTAAAGAAATCAAAACACCCGTAAGCTACACTAATGGTAACCCTAGATTTTCTTTTCTTAAAAATTTTGTCATAATTCAGTTCAGTTATATTTTTTTTGATGTTTCTGTTTTTTTGGCCTCATCAAGGAGCTGGGTCTATGGATTCTGGGCAATAACTAGTGACAATAAAATGCAATAAATACACATTACACATTGTGTATATATATATATATATATATATATATGTGTGTATATATATATATATATATATTACTATACACAATTCCCACTTTAACTGCTTATGACTTTTCTCATGGGGTTACTCATCCCATTTAGAACCCCCTAAAGACAACAATGGGCAGTGCAGACTAACTCAAGGCTTAAATGGCCTCAGCAAGTATATATTGTTTCATCTCCCTGCTTCACTGCATGTGAAATAGTAATGGTTTTATGTTAAGTATCCTTAAGTATTGATATTGGTACACATTAAAGTGGGCATGCTGCAGAGGATTCCAAAGGCATCAATGCCTGGGCACTTGCATGTAGGTTTTGGACAGGAACCACATAGTATACAGTTACTAATGCATCCACTGGGGCTACAGGCTCCACAGATAAAATCATTTCTTAATTAGCTACATTCATGTTATAGTCACCATTGCTGGAAACCAAAATGATAACTTTTTACTGAAGCGCTAAATAGCAACGATGTCTGCGAAATAACTGTTTTTTTGTACGGAATTTGGACAAGGCAGGGGTGCTATATTCATGGAGAAATTTCAATCCAATGTAGAAGGTACTGAACGCTCTTGAAATAGCATGGCTTTTGCACTTTTACTCCAAATGGCCATTCAAGTAATTGGATAGATAGATGTTAGGTTATACATATGTAAAATAAAGAAGAGCTTTTGAATAGGGAGAGAGATAAGAAGATAGTGTATATGCATGTTTCATGTGAAGTGGGTTAAATCTCATAAATGATGTGTTTACCTTTTGTACATTTTGTAATAGAATCAATGGGATTTAATGAAACTGTCATAATGTTGGGTAGGAAGGGGGAATAGAGACAATTCAATGAGAGAGATGGGTGGATGTCTAAATCCTGTTGGTCTTTGATGGAATGGTTTGTGCAGGGATGGGGAGATGGGGTAGGTAAATGCATTGAAGGTGAAATAAGGGAGAATAGTGGAAGGCAGATTTGTCGCTGGAGGGATTAGTGAGTTGTTGGATTAGGGGAAGGTAAAGGTATAAATGCAGGGCTGGATGGTGGAATGTGGTATGTATAGGTGCAGATGAAGGGATTAGTAAATGGATGAATGGAAGGTTAAAGGTGTAGAAGAAGGGATTGATGGGTACAAAGGGAATGGGGATATATGGACTGACTGAAGCCTGCATGGGGGGGGAGGGGGGTATTGAGCGGTGAGTTAGTGGATGTAGGTTGGAAGGAGGATAGTTGGGTGCCTGTATCTGATTGAATGGGTTATGGATGAGTGGGTAGGTGTCTATGGGTTATGAATTGTGGGTAGTGTAAAGGGTATGGTATATGAATATTTATGGGTAGATGGACATGTAAGTGAATAGAATATGATGAGGGGATTAAGTAGGGTATAGAATGAACAGATAGGCTTGTGAGTGTGAATACAGACAGACTGTGTCATTATGTGCCTGAGAGTGTACAGTATGTGAGTGCTCAGACATTAGACAGAAAGTCAGGGTGAAGGCAGCCGAGAGACCATTGTAAATCTGTGTCTATGAGACTGGGTAAGATATTGGCTATACAGACAGACAGAAAATATCGTTACAGAGAGGGATGTATCATATCAGCGACAGGAGTCTGAACTGCAACAGTTAAGCAGGTGCCACTCTCTGAAGTGAAAACGTCCTCGCTCGTGTTTGCACGCGCGTCCTCGTTTGCGCACAGTTACGCACGCGCGTCCTCGTTTGCGCACAGTTACGCGCGCGTCCTCGTTTCCGCACAGTTGCGCACGCGCGTCCTCGTTTGCGCACAGTTACGCACGTGCGTCCTCGTTTACGCACAGTTGCGCACGCGGGTACTCGTTTGCGCACCGCCGCGCTGGTTGCCTAGGATGCCTTGCTAGCATTTGCCGACACTGCCAGAATTCGACTACTGTCCTACTTCATCCTCCTGGGAATCCACTCCTTATAAAGATATTATAGTAAAGAATTTGGAAACAAATATTTATTCTTTATTGGGGTTATTACACAAGATCATTGTGGTTTCGTTTGTGGGGCAGATTTGGAGGTTTCTGTATTATAGTGTTATAAGGGGAATATTGGGAATTGTGTGTCTCTACTATAGAAATCGTCTGGAGCAGGTATTAGTACATTTGAAGGTGACAAGTTGATGCACAATGCGCAAATTTCACTGGGAGAAAAGGTGCGTCCAACCTGAAAGGCTGAAAAAAAGAAATTAATTTCTAGGGGATGAAAAGCCTGTCTGGTTGTTACTGCTCCATGTACGCTATAGGATCCCCCCCCCCCAAAAAAAATCCAATTCTTCATCACAGTGTTTCTGAGATTGAGGGACAAGGTATTAGGGCTGAAGAAAAACTTGACCTTGGAGACTTGACCTCGGCCGATCAACTCTCAGGACTTGTGAGCTCTGAGGGGTGCCAGTGCCACATTTACCCTATGCCCAAAGTAGATTGACTGCAATGAGTTGTGCTGAGGAGCCAGATACCTGTAGAAGAAGGACGACTTACCTGGATACTGTTGGTGACATTCCAACCAGCTTCCCAGGATGTCATTTTGGGTTTCCCATTGGAAGAAACTCAGAGCACAGTCCTTCATCTTTAGAGGGGAAAATTGTTTTTTTTTGCTCCCTTAAAGGGGTTGTTCACTTTTGAGTTCACTTTTAGTATGATATAGAGCAGGGGTCCCCAACCTTTTTTACTTGTGCGCCAAATTTAAATTTAAAAAGAGTTGGAGAGCAACACAAGCATGAGAAAGTCCATGGGGGATGTCAAATAAGGTATGTAATTGGCTGTTTGGTAATGGTAACCCCTATGTGGACTAGTAGCCTACATGAGGCTCTGTTTGGCACTACACCTGTTTTTTATGAAACCAAAACTTGCCTCTAAGCCAGGAATTCAAAAATAAGCACCTGCTTCGAGGCCACTGGGAGCAACATCCAAGGGGTCAGTGAGCAACATGTTGCTTGCGAGCTACTGGTTGGGGACCACTGATATAGAAAGTGATATTCTGAGGCAATTTGCAATTGGTTTTCATTTTTTATTACTGTGGGTTTCAAGTTATTTAGCTTTTTATTCAGCAGCTCTTCAATTTGCATTTGGTAGCTTGGGTTCAAATTACCCTAGCAACCATGCACCGATTTCAATAAGAGACTGGTATATGAATAGGAGATGACCTTTCTAGAAAGATGAGACATAAAAACTGCTATTTTATATTACTTTTTATTCAGGTCCTCCACCATTCATATTCCAGTCTCATATTCAGATCAGTGCATGGTTGCTAGTGTAGCTTGGACCCTAGAAACCAGATTGCTTATATTGTTAACTTGAGTGGTGCTGCTGAATAAAAAGCGAAATAACTCAAAAACCAAAAGTAATAAGAAATGAAAACCAACTGAAAATTCTCTCAGAATAAGACTCTCTACATCATACTAAAATTTCTCTCAAAGGTAAACAACCTCTTTAACCTTTTCCCTGCTAAGCATGTAGGTACCTACATGCTGCGCCGTTCAGGGCCTCTCGCTGCACTGGTGGCTTTAGCCGCCGTGAAGGCGAGTCTGCGGCGTCCCCAACCCCTTAGGCAATGAGCTTAGGGGGCTCCCACCTCGGTCCTGCGACGCTATTGTCGCAGGGCCCGACTACAGGCTATTACCTTATTCAGCAGAGTCACAGGAACATCGGAGACCTCGTGGGACACAATCCAGCGCTGCCCACTCACTTCCTGTGAGCGATCCTGGGCCCTCCAACGCTGCCAAGGACTCCCCCAGCCACAGAAACGGTAAGTAGCGTTTCTTTACTGGTTTACACACATTTACACACTCATGTATGTACACACCCACTACACATGTAACTAAAGTGAGGTGTTTTTTTGCTTTTCTGTTTTTTTTTTGTCTTTTGTACACTTACATACTTTTGCACATATTTACACACTTACATACTCATATAGACACATTTACACACTTTTTAGAGCTTACACACATGCATACACAAGCACACACATATATATTTTCTAAAAAATTTTTTTTTTAGTTCTTCATTTTATCAGTTTTCCTCTTGTTAGTTCACTAAAAACTGTTGATTTCACAGCGTGACTATTGGATCAAGCATTCTGACCGCTAGCCACGCTGTCGGATCAGTTATTTTGTTATGTCATTGAGTTGCCTAATTGTTTTTGATTTTGTTATGATTTTATGCTTGCATTGTTATTTGCATTGTTGTTTATTTGCATTGTTGTTTTTTCTAGCGTCATTTGCACTTAGATCATTTGGAGTACAAACAAATTTTTAGCAATTTTGGATTGCTACACAATGTGTACTTTACAAAAATATATGGTTTTGGGGGTCTTTCTGCTGTTAGAGGGTCTTGGGCACATAATTTTCAGTCCAGGGTCTATTTTTACAGAAAGTGAATCGGTAGCAGAGAAAATTCATATGCACTATTTTTATTTGGGGTCTGCATATGCCAGATGCTTTGGTATATCTATGCATATTGGGCATCAAACTGTCCAGTAGACCCTTGGCGTCAACATTTAGGGTGTTTTACAATTGTATGTAGGAAATTAGATGAGATAAATGCGGCCAATTGCAATATTTTTAGACAATTTTCAGAAATGTCACAAATCGCTGCCTTTAGCGTTGCTTTGCAGTATGGTAGTTTGGCGTAGAAAGACATAATTACGTATTTTGGATTCGTCAGAATGTGTACTATTGAGGTGATCTTTCACGGGAATGTGTATTTTCCAAAAATATATGGTTTTCTGGGGTGAACAAACATTTTTTTACTTTTGCCTCTGCTGTAAATGTGTTGATTTTCCAGTATTTGGCATTACAGAACTCTTTTGGGGTTTCTTCGTTCTGGGGTCCCTATATGCTACACACTTAGGTGTACCTATGCACGTTGGGCATCAAGCTATTCAGCGGATCCCGGGCTTTCATATTTAGGGTGTTTTATCTTGGTATGTGATGATATGTGGGAGATACGATGCTTCAGAGTTGGAGTATTGAGGTGATTTTCAGAAATGTCAAAAAAATTGCCAAATGTAGGAAAGCTTTGTGGCAGTGGTGAAACAACTAGGGGTGCAGGTGTGCATCAGCACCAGGGCTCGTGTCCCTGCACCCCCAATGGGGCCCGCCCGGGTATAGTTGTGTCCAAATTGCCGGTTCTCAAAGGCACGCTGCACGTGACGTCACCGGCGGCGCACTGCGCATGACATCACCGGCGGCGCACACTTGCGGGGCCCAATTTCCATCTTAGTTTTGGCAGGCCCTGCCCTACCCCCTCATCTGGCAGCGTCTGGCTCTGATCCAGACCCTATCTACCTAGAACATACA
This sequence comes from Xenopus laevis, assembly GCF_017654675.1. Classification (NCBI taxonomy): domain Eukaryota; kingdom Metazoa; phylum Chordata; class Amphibia; order Anura; family Pipidae; genus Xenopus; species Xenopus laevis. The sequence continues at coordinate 39,547,909 of NC_054387.1, forward strand.
GTATTTGGTGTTTAGCAACAGCCTGAAGATCATCAGTTCGAAATCTTCATACAAACTCTCAGCACAAGGTATTACTGTGGCTTGGCAGCAGTGAGCAAAAATAACAAGATTACTGATATCGCTCTGCATTACAGGGGCAGCAGGGAGCTGGTATCAGGCACGGCAAGAGTAATCCCTACCTTTTCTATTATGTTCAATCTGTGTCATTTATTGACAGTTTTGGGGATTAATTTCCAGTAGCATCTATGACAGTATGGGCACCAGGCAGGCTTAAACAATATGAGTGCTGATCCAGATCCTAAAAGATTGTGGTATTAATATAAAGTATGTAAAGTATTATGTGGGTAAAATAATGCATCTATTGCCACATCTTACAAATCACCAGATCTGCAGGCCAAATGTGTCATAGTCAGGAAGTCATTGGATGTTTTAGTAAGATTAGCCAATTTGCACAAGATTATTCAATCACCATAAAATCTTAAATAGGCTATGAGCCAGATGGGGCCAAGGTCTCTTTGTAAAAAATCACTGATTTTTAAAGTCCAGGCCAAGGGCATGGAAAACCACGGACAGCCCTAACTGAACGACACCAGTACATTCTAAATGGTTGTTATGGGTTTCAGTACCAGGGCAAACCTAATGCTAAGATCACTATACACATACTAATATAGTCCAATATTGCTTGGCAGTTTAGAAATCTATTGACAAATGTAATGGTTACCCTAACCAACATCTAGTCAGGTACTGGCCAGATATCTCAGACTAGCTTGAAAATTCCATATGAAGGGCACATTAACCTATGGATGTTGTTCCCTCCCTACGAGCCTGCATCGGCCCATTGTGTGATTTTATCTTTGGTTCAGGAATGAAAACATTGGATTATAAGACACATAACTGGCATATCTAGATTGGTAAGGATTCTCTCATTTGATGAGATATTAGAATGATTGAATGGCCAGTTGAGGTTCTCTTATGCAATAACATGAACCTATATTAATGCAATCTTTGATTCTAACTGTATTCCTTAAGAACAAGACCACATTTTGCATTTATGTAAGACACACCTAGATATGAGGAAACTTTTTAAAACCTTTTTAAAGCTAATTAACACTCCCCACATATCATAGTTTTTGCCGCTGACAGTTATAAAATGAGGTGTGATGAAAAGAGGCTAAGCAGAGACTACTGTTTCTACCTATGGCAGAAGGACAAATTTGTTCTACTATTAATTAGTAAAACAAGTCAAAAACCTTTGATTATGGTTATGGTTTGATTGGAAGCTGGATCTCTAAATCCAATCACTGTAAATTAAACTGAAAATAAATGTGGCTGGCACTAATGTTTCTTTCTTTTTGTTATAAACTAACGGAGGGGCTCATACCAGGCTGAACCTGCAAATGAGGGCTTGAACTGGAAAAGTCTAGCAACCACTATAAGCAACTGGACGGCGCTCTGGTGAAAAAAGATTTATTGTCGCAGACTGCGGATAGCATTCACCTAACGAGTTTTGGGAACAACTTCCTTAATCAGAGGCATAGGAAGCCTATGATTAAGGGAGTTGTTCCCAAAACGCATTAGGTGAATTCTCTCCGCAGTCTGCTGCAAGAATTTTTTTTTCACCTGAGTTCTGTCCATTTGCTTATATTGGTATATGATTACAGAACTCTTGTTTATTGGCTCATGTGACCTAACATGTATGGTTTGTTTGTAATGTTTGTTTGTACCGTGAATCCTACGATCCCAGGGGATGGCCCTAATTTTTTAAAATGACTATTTTCTATTTATGATTATCCAATGGCACATACTACTAAAAAAGTATATTACAGGTATTATGAAAATGGTTTATTTACATGAACAGAGTTTTACATATGAGCTGTTTTATGCAATATCTTTTTATAGAGACCTATACAGGCCTGGATTTGTGGAGAGGCCACCTAGGTCCGGGCCTAGGGCGGAGGGATTTTAGGGGGGGGCGGCATGCTGTCCAACTACACCCACATTGGTTCAAAAACAGTGGGGATGCGCTGGAGATACAATAATTTTTTTTAAATTTCCCATGCGCCAATCCCCATTGCTCCAGTCCAGATGATAAAAGGGGAGGGGAGAGGGGCAACAAATGGCAGTGGGACTAGGGACCCCCACTATGTAAATTTGGCCCTGGACGTACATTGTTCAGGGGGTATAGTTTTCCTTTTAGCGTGTACCAATAATATCTTTCATAAGCTTTTCTTTTGGGCATTTTCCCCTCAAGGGAAACTCATGGCCTGTCTGTGCTCTGGTTTAGGGCCCGGCCCAGCAGCTGCGCTTCCATCCCCGTGCGACATCACACACTTACTCTCTCTTTCCTCTCTTCTCTATTCTCTCGTCTCTGCCCTCTCTTCTCTATCCTATACAGTGCTCCATCACTCACTTCACTCTCTCTACTCTCTCTTCTCTGCTCTCTCTCTCTCCTCTCTCTTTCTCTTCTATACAGTGCCCCATCGCCCAGACTCACACATATACTGGGGAAGTCTCAGAATAAGATGCAAATGTTTAACCATAAAGTTGACCCTTAGTAACCCAAACAGAATGTTGTTTTATTTAGTCCTAGGCTGGGTGCCAGTGGGGGAATATTATTAGGCAGTTACTGACAAATCTTTAGGCAAACAGGCCAGTGTCTGCCAAATAATCTGGGCCAGACCATATTATCCCCTGAAGATGCAGAGACTGGCTTCCCCCAGTCACCCCTTCAGAGTCCAGTCACCGATCTTTGGCAAGCAAGGCAAGGAAGATATTGGTATTGGTACTTGCTTTTTTTTTTATTCAGGCTCTCTGCAGTTCCTATTCCAATATTTCATTCAAATCAATTCCTAGTTGCTAGAGGGCAATTGGTCACTAGCAACCAGACTGCTGAAATTGCAAACTGGAGAGCTGCTGAATAAAAAGCTAAATTACGCATACCGCAAATAAAAAACTTTAAAAACCAATTGCAAAGTTTCTAAGAAACTCCCTCTGTGCACAATATTAAAGTTAATGTAAAGGTGAACAACCCATTTAGTGCTGCACTGATTAACCCTTGTCATTAACACAGTAAAAAATGTATTTCACACTCCTTTGCTTATATCCTTTGAGTACAGGTATGATACCTGCTATCCAGAATGCTCAGGACCAGGGGATTTACAGATAATGGACCTTTCCATTATGTGCTAATTTTGCAGTATTTGGAAATACAGAACTGATAACTCGTATGGGGTGTCTTCGTTCAGGAGCCCCTATACGCCACATACTTAGGTGCACCTATGCATATTGGGCATCAAACTGTTCAGCGGACCCTGGCTTTCAGATTTAGGGTGTTTTATCTTGGTATCTATTGATATGTTTGAGATACAATGCTGTAGACTGGACAGTTTGAGGTCATTTTTCAAAAATGTAACACATTTTTATAAAAACTGCTAATTTTAGGAAAGAATTGCAACTTGGTAGCTTTGAGTTCAAATATTTACCCATTTTGAACTCGTTAGAATTTTTTTTCGGGTAAACCTACTGATAGTGGAATGTTTGGCCTTGAAATCAGATGTATGCCGTTTTGTAGAGCAGAGCAGTGCAGTGGAAATGTGGTAGTTTGATGCTTCTAGTTTTTGTTCTATAGAAGTGTGAAATCTCAATAAAACTATATATATTTGATATTGACGCGTTCGGGAGACACAGAACTTTCCAAATCTGCTGTGTTCTCATACATAAAATAAATTATGTTTCTGATATTTGCGTTTGTATCATGCAACACTGTTTTTTGTTTTTGTTTTTTTTATACACTTAGAAGCCCATATCTTTTTACACGAGTGGAATTACAACAAAATTCTAGCATATATTTATATTTTTAAAAAAAATGTCTTAATTCAGTTCAGTTATATATTTTTTTCATGTTTTTGGCCTCATCCTTCACAGGAGCTGGATCTATGGATTCTGGGCAATAACCAGTGACAATAAATTGCAATAAATTTCTACTGTTGCTATCTTGCAATACTACTTCATCCTTGCACTACTATACACATGATTCCCACTTTACCTGCTTATGACTTCTCTCATGGGGTTACTCATCCCATAAAAGGATATTCATTTTGGAAACCAAAATGATAACTTTTTACTGCAGCGCAAAATAGCACCGATGCCTGCGAAATAACAGTGTCTTTTTTTGTACTGAATTTGGTCAAGGCAGTGGTGCCATCTTCAAGGAGACATTGAATTTCAATCAAATGTAAAAGGCACTGAACGCTCTTGAAATAGCATGGTTTTAGCATTTTTGCTCCAAATGGCCCCAAATAATGGTAATGGTGCAAATAATGAGCAGATGAATAGAATGAAGGTTTAGACAGATGAGTAAATGCATAGAAGGTGGAATAAGGGAGAATAATGGAAGGCAGATTTGTCAATGGAGGGATTAGTGAGTTGTCGGATTAGGGGAAGGTAAAGGTGTAAATGCAGGGCTGGATGGTGGAATGTGGTATGTATAGGTGCAGATGAAGGAATTAGTAAATGGATGAATGGAAGGTTAAAGGTGTAGAAGAAGGGATTGATGGGTACATAGGGAATGGGGATATATGGACTGACTGAAGCCTGCATGGGGGGAGGGGGTATTGAGTGGTGGGTTAGTGGATGTAGGTAGAAAGGAGGATAGTAGGGTGCCTGTATCTGATTGAATGGGTTATGAATTGTGGGTAAAGGGTATGGTATATGGGAACTTATGGGTAGATAGACATGTAAGTGAATAGAATATGATGAGGGGAGTAGGGTATAGAATGAACAAATAGGTTTGTGAGTGTGAAAACAGACAGACTGTGTCATTATGTGCCTGAGAGTGTACAGTATGTGAGTGCTCAGACATTAGACAGAAAGTCAGGGTGAAGGCAGCCGAGAGACCATTGTAAATCTGTGTCTATGAGACTGGGTGAGATATTGGCTATACAGACAGACAGAAAATAGCGTTACAGAGAGGGATGTATCATATCAGCGACAGGAGTCTGAACTGCAACGGTTGAGCGGGTGGCACTCTCTGGAGTAAAAGCGTCTGCGCTCGTCGGTTACGCACGCGCGTCCTCGTTTGCGCACGGTTACGCACGCGCGTCCTCGTTAGCGCACGGTTACGCACGCGCGTCCTCGTTTGCGCACGGTTACGCACGCGCGTCCTCGTCTGCGCACCGCCGCGCCGGTTGCCTGGGTTGCCCGGCTATCATTTCCAGACACTGCCAGAATCCGAATACTGTTCTACTTCATCTTCCTGGGAATTCCATCCTTATAAAGATATTATAGTAAAGATTTACTAGAGTTATTAAAATCACAATCTAATTTATACCAATTATATTTGGGGATTCACAGATCCTTTCATTTAAAGCTGCGCCCACAATAATATCCCGTGTAATCCAAATGACTAGTAAGCAATATATATGGGTATATTCCGAGCTACGTCCGTTAGAGTGTTTAGGAAGCATGTCTTATATAGCTAAGGGACAACCGTTCTAATTAGGAATTAGATATAATGTGAACGCACTTTATACTTATTCTTTATTGGGGTAATTACAAAATATCTGGCCATTCTATTACATACTAAATATTTACTTGGGTGTGGTTCACCTTTAAGTTAACTTTTATTATGTTATAGAATGGCCAATTCTAAGCAATTTGTCTTCATTATTTCTTTTTTTATAGGTTTTTAATTATTTGCCTTCTGACTCCAGCTTTCAAATGGGGAGTCACTGACCCTCATCTAAAAACCAAAAAAAGGCTACAAATTTTCTATTCAGGTCCCCTACCATTCATATTCCAGTCTCATATTCAAATCAGTGCATGGTTGCTAGTGCAACTTGGACCCTAGCCACCATATTGCTAAAATTGCTAACTGGAGTGCTGCTGAATAAAAAGTGAAATAACTCAAAAACCAAATTTTTGCCCGTGTTAGTCACTTCGCCCTTTTTTTCGTAATTTTGCCCCTAACCCTTCCTATGCCTAATTTGTATGGTCAACAGTCTTTTACTGTGTTCCCAGAACTAAACCATAGTAAGAAGCAACACCCTACAAGCTCTAAACTTAGCATAGAAATAACTGGCACCATACAGGTGGGTGTCCCTTGTTGGTTGGTGGGAACAAATACTGATATAGGGAGATTTTGTATTGCAGAGCTGCTTCCCTGCTAAACCTAAACAACTTTGCACTAATGCTGTGTTAACAAAGGAGCCTTTATAGCAATATGGCTTTCCAGTGGTTTGATCGTATAGCACTGTGTCTCTCTAGTGATCTGAGTCCATCTCCAATCTCTAGGCATCTGCCTCTCAAATAGTTCTTCTTTCCAGCTGTATATATCTGCACTGGTACAGGATTTACAGTATATTGACTGTCATCATATTACCTCTCGCAACCCCAAATGTTGCCTGTATCTCCTCTTATTGCTCCATATAAACCACCTTCATGACTCCTCATACATTATCAATTCTTTTTTTTTTTTTTGTCTTTTTTTGTTTTCCTCAATATTTTGAAAAAATTTAATGATCCTCTTGTTGAACTATCTGTAAGACAAGAGAGCAGCATTAGGGATTCACATAACACAACTACTGCCAATCTGTCCATCTTTCTGTCCAAATCCATAGTTTTTTTTACCTTTGTAACTGTGACTTTTTCTGTTTTGTCAGTGTTTGTGGCCTTGGCTACACCCTGGCTCCTTATTAAATGTAGCTTGGTGCTCAGTCAGGGCTCAGGGGGGATCAGCACCCTCCAAATACAGTATAGCAACCAGGTGACCGACACAACAGGGCAAGGCAATGCAAATCAGAGTTTCCCTTGAGATTATTTTGTTATTGTTATTATGACTACACAAACACAGCGAGACACCCTAAGTGCTTTATCTTATTGTGTCAGTCATTGGTTTGCCTTGTCTACTTAGTCCATGCCTGTGGCCTTGTCTGGGTAGGTAATGTTTGTGTGCCCTGTCTTGTGTGCCTACACATCTATTGGAGCATTGGTCTTCCAAATGCATTCTTTCAATAATAAATGTGCTCTTTGGCCACTTTACTTTGTGCGTCACTCTATAGATATCTCCGCTCCATGTGGGAATCACTTCTAAATGATAACTCTGCTTGCTGTGAGATCCAATATGACATTCCATCAAGATATTACATTGTAATGGACAACTAATTAAGCCTATAGCTGCTCAGCACTCTTATTGTGTTACCTTCATAGACAGGCTAGGTGCAATGTTCCCTGTAATTCCTTCTTGGCTATGTGCGTAAAATAAATTCAATTGTGCACACATTTTAAACTTGTGTGCGTAGTTTTTAAAAACTGTGTGCTGAGGTCAATATTAATACAAAATTTTGTGTTTGCACACAAAATTCTTTGTGCGCACCACAATTTGTGTACACGTGCACACGCGCACACCTTGGATGGAACATTGGCTAGGTCTATCTGTAAAATATGCACATCACACTCCTGTGAGTGTTCGAAATGGGGCTGAACTCATCTCAGGGGGCAAATTTCATGGATGGTGGGCTAATCCCAAAAGATTTTAATTGAAAGTTGGCAGTGAATAGTTACTTATAGCCTTAGATCAGGGGTCCCCAACCTTTTTCATCTGTGAGCAACACTCAGATGTAAAAAGAGTTGGGGAGCAACACAAGCATGAAACAAGTTCCTGGGTGGTGCCAAATAAGGGCTGTGATTGGCTATTGGTGGTCCCTATGTGGACTGGCAGCGTACAGGAGACTGTTTGGCAGTACATCTGGTTTTTATGAAACCAAAACTTCTCCTCGAAGTCGGGAATTTAAAAATAAGCAACATCCCAGGGGTTGGGGAGCAACATGCTGCTCACGAGCAACTGGTTGTGGAGCACTGCCTTAAATACTTCCATTGTTATTTATTGTATATAATGGATGGCATCTGTTGTGCTCCAATAGGGGGAGGGGTCAAGCCAAAAAAGGCCTACAAACCTCAGTGCCAAGGAACACTGTTAATAACAAAGAGATTCTTTATTTTGAAAATATATGTAGTGTTTCTATATGCTTCCTTGATGTATTGCACCTGCATGCACCTTGATTCCTGCTGAAAGTTACATTGAGCAGCCTAGACCTGTGTAGCAGTCACAAAGTGCCCCTTAAATATCCATTATTGTTTCTTGATCCGCACTGTGAGGCTATAGCCGTCTGAAAAAGACCTTCTATACTACATTCTCACCCAGTAAACAATCAGATGTACATGACAGCTAACTGGATCCCATATAGTCACCCACAGATTCAATCCTGGAAAGGTATCTGCCATATGCTATGAGCGAACTCATACAGCTTTCTTAGCTTCGGCACTTATGTAATACTGTGTATCCATGCACACTTATTGTAACACCCCTGCCATGTAGCCAATACAAAACATGCTAAATATCTGGACAGTGTTTATTATGATTATTTATATGGATTCAAACAACAAAAATATTTGATATGACTTTTCTTGCCTGGTAAAACCGTTATAACTTAGTATAGGTTAATGGAGCCAGTGGTGGGCAGATATTTAATGGCCTTTACTCACGTGGATCTATGATAACATGTGATGCAGATATTAAAATACCAACTACAGACACAGTCCCCTAGAGGCTTGAATGAAGAATTCAATTTAACATGTTTTTAATAGAATTTTTATTGCCGGTTTAATAAACCATTTTCCTTGATTTTTCGGATATTTGAAAAAAAGTCGAATATGCATCCAGGGTGAGGTAAAACCCTTTTGCCATTATTAGGGACAGTTATTTGCTTATAGAACACTGTGAAACTGACATAATTATCCCTTTATCATTGCTTAAAATATTGATACTTTGCGTAATCGGGAGTTTCATGTCTGTAACATTTTTTGCAACATTGTGTGTATTAGGACTTTCAACTGGAGAGAATTGTTTGCAACATTTTTTGCACTTTTGGACATTGGACATTTCCTTTTTCTATTGGGTGGTTTTTTGCCTATATATTGGATATCCACGTACGTCTCTGTATCACCTGACGAAGGGGGAACGCCCTCTGAAACGTTGTGTGACGCTATAAACGCACCAGGGGTATGACCCCGGTTTAACTCGCCTTGTGTGCCTGCTTGAATTGTTGGTCTGTTTGTTTGGCCTCATCAAGGAGCTGGGTCTATGGATTCTGGGCAATAACCAGTGACGATAAATTGCAATAAATTTCTACTGTTGCTATCTTACAATACTACTTCCACCTTGCACTACTATACACATGATTCCCACTTTACCTGCTTATTATGACTTCCCTCATGGGGTTACTCATCCCATTTAGAACCCCCTAAAGACAACAATGGGCAGTGCAGACTAACTCAAAATGGCCTCAGCAAGTATATATTGTTTCATCTCCGTGCATCACTGCATGTGAAATAGTAATGGTTTTATGTTAAGTATCCTTAAGTAGAAAAGGGAAGAGAAAAAAAAATAAAAAAAAGAGAAATATACTTGCCTTTTGAGAAAGCTGTGGCGAAACGCGTGTTAGGGCAAGACTTGACTCTTGATTTTCTTTTAATAATTATTTCACTTCGGTGAACAGAAATTGCACTTTTTAAACAAACAGGCATCTTTCCTGTAACTTTATCATAAACCTGTTTTCTCTCCATGAACTGAATGGTCTGCGGTTTTTTAGGGTTAAATAGCCTCTCTCTTAGATAGAAAAGATTAACAAACGAGACCGCAGCCCTTCAGTTTCTGCCTTCTCCCACTTTGTGGTGCTCCTAGGGACTTAGAAAAAATGTAACTAGAAATCTTGGGAGCAACTCCACCAACTATCTATTTTCACAATTCCTCACTTATCCTCAAGGAGCGGTTGGGTTAATCTTCAACTGAGAAGTACTAATTTAAACTTACTCAATCATCCTTTTTATTATTAGCACTGGTCACTTTTCGTATTTATTGCCTCAATTATCACGATAAATATGAATTAAGGGGGGGGCGTGGCTAGCTGTACAACGGAGCAGACGTATTCCACCAGAGCTCTTTGGCTTTCACATACCATCTGGCCCCATCTATATATTTTAAAAGCTCCTACAACTGCCTGCTGCTATTGTGACAGCTTGGGAAGATACCAGCTGCAGGCAGGAATTTAATTCGGCTCTCTGGCACTAGCAGAGCCGCCCTGCTACTTAGGGCCTACTTCAAGGCCGGAAGCCGGGGACTGGAGTTTACCTGAGGCCCGTAGCTGTGAACAGCCTGGAGCTGTGACATTGCTTCCTCCGCATCGCTGAAAGTTTCCCGGCTGGTCTCCGTAAGGGGTGAGTGCCCACAGACCCCAGTGCATCCACGTGTGACGCGTGTCCCTGGAGATCAGGTTGTCTGGCCTGGTCCCGTGTGACGCCATCAGCCCAAGGCGCTGCGGCGCAAGCAAGACACCGAAGGCAGCGGGTGTACTTGTTTTTACAGACCAAGCAGGGAGCTGGATTGTCTCCTCGGCCCAAGCTACTCCGGTGGTCTGTGCCATTGCATTACCTGTCCCTGGAGCCGACAGTGCCTATAAAGACCGCGCTGCTGATGCGTTCCAAGCTGGAACGCATGTACTACACGATGGTGCGCGGCCATTTCTAAGGGCGCGGGTCTTCATGGTGGGACAGTTCTACGTATTGCAGGATCCACAGTACCACCACAGCCCCATTACTGAGGTACCCCGTCTGCTCGAGTGGTGTAGCTTGGGTATAAAGGGCACCATAGCTCTGAGCCGTTTCTATGATTCCTGTTGCTCTTTCTATGCTGCACAGTAGTGGACCTATAACGCTGCAATTTGAATGTAACACTTTTGCACGGCACTGATATACCAGAACTGTTCTATTGTCTCCATGTTCAATTAACAGAATATGCTCTGAGAGCTCCGTGGTGTTATTGATCCTGTTACTATACTAATCCGCTTCCAAACTGTACTTCCCCTCGTGCTGAGCATTCCTTCACACGCTTATTATGCGTAGTAGCAGAGCACCGAAAAAGCCTGGTGAAACGTCACAGAAGATGGATCAGTTTGTGAGGCGGTCTGGCCATGATGGCGCTGCACCCTCATCCCCTTCTTCGATACCAACCGAAGATACTTCGGAAACGGCATTTGCACCTATTCTTGCCGCAATAGCGACCTGTCAAACCACGAATACTAACCACATAGAGGAGGTTAAAGTTGACCTATCTCTGATCAAGGTGGATTTGCAGGCTGTAAGGGAACGAACGACGGCTGTGGAAGCCAGGGTTAGTGCTCTGGAAGATATGTGTACACCAATTCCAGCACAACTCACTGAATTACAGCAGCAAATCAAGCACCAAGCTTCTCTCTTGGATGACTACGAAAACCGCCAACGCCGTAATAAGGTACGGGTGGTGGGACTCCCGGAGGGCGCAGAGGGCAATTCGCCTACTGATTTCGCTGAAAGATGGCTCAAGCAACTTCTGCCTAATGCACCTTTCACCGCACACTATACAGTGGAACGGGCTCATCGTGTCCCAGGTCGACCTAGACCTCCGGGTGCCCCCCCACGCTCCTTTCTTATAAGATTGCTTCACTTTCGAGATAGAGATGCAGCTCTCTCTGAAGCTAGGGCGAAAGGCCAGATGGTACATGAAGGGGCCAATGTATCACTGTATCCTGACTACTCTACTTATCTGCAGAAACAGCGCAGCACCTTTACCGGCGTCAAACGGCAGTTGCGGGACCTGAAGTTGGTTTATGCCATGCTATACCCGGCTAAACTCAAGGTCATTGACGCAAATAAATCTCATTTTTTCACTACTCCTGAAGAGGCATTGAGCTGGATTGAGGCACGGTTCGGCAGAAGTCCCAGGCCGTAACTGTTCTTTACTGACCTCTTCTTCGATAGTTATTTGACCTAATGTGTATGGTTTTAATATCCTTCCACTGCTAAGAGGAGAGGAACAGCTGCTACTTGTAGCTTTTTGATGTAATCCCTATTGCAAGAAGTAACTTTTGATGCAAGTGTTTCTCTCATATGGCTCAGTTGTCGATGCCTCTGTATGTCTCGGCAGTACCGGATGGTCAGGCAACTTACAGTACTGAGACTATTTCAGTGACAGACACAGTACCTTCTTCAAATATCCTGGACTCATGTAGGTGCTGCCGTTAACCTTACTCTGACACTAACACCTGCCTTGGAACTTTTTTGCACGAGACAACTCTTGCTACATATATGTCACTTGATATACCTTCATTGGGATTGCATGTTTACCTTTAGTTTTGTAAGTTTATTTTTCATTATCCTGTGAACCATTGGCCGATCACCACGGAAGCTCTTTGGCCACAACAAGATTTGGAGCGAGCTTGTTGAGGGCAACCAATCTCCCCAGTTGATCTTATGTTTGGGATACTAAGCCCGCCAGACTGTGAGGGTTGGGCAGGGTGGGGGGCAGTTGGGTGGGGGTTTTATTTTGACTGTTGTTTTAACTATGTCTTTTCTACCTCATTTCAGTCTTTCTTTCCTTCTTCTCTCTCCCTCCCCGGCTGGATAACAATGTATGTATATGGCGGGCTGATGAGTCGCAGGGTGTCCGGAAGCCTGAAATGTATTCATTTTAGTGTGAGTACCCATCCCATTTACACAACACCAAATGGCTGCTGTTAAGTTAATATCTTGGAATGTTCGGGGTCTTAACGATAAGGTAAAGCGGGCATTAGTTTTCAATTATCTTAAATCTTATTCCCCCCACATTCTCTTACTTCAGGAGACCCACTTAGTTGGGAGTCGGGTCTTGGCTCTCCGGAAACCGTGGGTTGCGTATATTCATCATACTACATATTCCACTTATGCTAGGGGCACCTCGGTCCTGGTTAGGAAAGGCTTCCCATTTGATCTTATGGAGGTGCATTCGGACAGATCGGGCAGATATCAAATTTTGGCGTGTGCTATAGCTGGGTTTCCCATCCTCATAGCTAACATTTACATTCCTCCCCCCTTTGTAGACACAATACTTCATGACCTATATCAAACATTGATGCAATTGCCCCCCGCCCCAGTGTGTATCATGGGTGACTTTAACAATTGTTGTAACCCTCTGTTGGATAGACTATCCGCTCCTACAGTAACTACCTCTAAACTTGCTGATTGGGCCCGGGCATACAATTTGGTCGATGTATGGTGCTGGAAGTACCCCGAGCGCAGACAATTCTCCTGTTATTCTACTACCTATCAGTCATTTTCTCGAATAGATCTTGCACTGCTTTCTTCGGACCTCCTCCCTAAAGTTCGAGAGGTTGGATATCTGCCACGGGGAATCTCAGATCATGCCCCTTTGCTTCTCTCGTTAGACCTTCTCTCTGACCCCTCACATAGAACTTGGAGGCTAAGTCCGTACTGGTTGAAGGTCCCTAGTGTGGTCGGGGAATCCGCTGACTCTGTCACACAATATTGGAGTGTGAATTATGGTTCTGCGGATCCCTCAACTACCTTGGAGGCTTTTAAGGCAGTCTCCCGAGGTACCCTAATGGCTGCAGTGGCCAGAGCTAGGAACACTTCTAAAGAAACCCTACACCACCTTGAAATGGCAACTTCCCAATCTGAAACGGAATATATTGGCAATCCCACGCTACAGACGCATGGGGAATTCACTGCTGCTCTTAGGCGCCTCAGCTTGCATAGGTTAGAGCTGACTAAAAAGCAACTTTTACACGCCACCAGCACTACGTTTGCATATGGTGATAAAAATGGTAAGCCTTTAGCTTTCCTAGCCAATCCTCCTAATTGTACTTCTGCTGTCCCCAGGATACTCTCCTCAACGGGGGATATGCTGACCTCCCCGTCTGAGATAGCCTTGGAAGTCAGTAAATTTTACTCCTCTCTTTACACTTCTACTGCGCACTACTCTAATGCTGACCTTCACGAGTATCTTAATGGGATTCCCATCCCGAATATCTCCCCTCAGCAAGCAAAGTACATGGATTCCCCGATTTCCCCTCTTGAGATTGCCGAAGCCATACTTTCCTTCCCTTCCGGCAAATCCCCGGGCCCGGATGGCTTTGTTATAGAATGGTACCGTATTCATTTACGCGAGATAGTCCCCAGATTGCATGAAGCCCTGATGTATGCCTTTGAAAATTTCTCTCTCCCTAAAACGTTCTCAGATGCGACGATTGTGGTCATCCCCAAACCAGGGAAGGACCTCACACTGTGCTCCTCCTATAGGCCAACCTCATTACTCAATATGGAAATTAAAATTCTTGCAAAAATTTAAGCCAAGCGTCTTGTCAAAGTTGTGTCTACAGTGGTGGAACCTGATCAGTCTGGCTTTATGCCTTCCAAATCAACCAGCTTTAATCTTAGAAGACTGTTCCTTAATTTACAACTGAAAAACGAAAATATGGGTTCCAGGCTGGTGGTTTCATTGGACACGGCTAAGGCATTTGACTCGGTGGAGTGGCCTTACTTATGGGAGGTAGTAACTAGAATGGGTTTCGGCCCTTCCTTCACAAAGTGGCTTCGGCTGATGTACAGTGAACCAAAGGCATCCATCCGGGTTAATGGCATTACGTCCGTACCATTTCGCCTGTCAAGAGGTACTCGTCAAGGGTGCCCTCTCTCTCCGCTCATATTTGCGTTGGCAATTGAACCTATGGCCATAGCAATTCGACAATCTCGGGGGGTACGGGGATTCATTTACAAGACAATTGAGGAGAAGGTCTCATTGTATGCAGATGATACGCTCCTATACTTAGCAGACCCACATGAATCACTCGCCTCTGTACTTGGGATTGTCAAACAATTTGGTACATTCTCCGGCCTTCAAATTAATTGGGATAAGTCCATACTATTTCCCCTTGACGGCCAGCTTCCAACTGGGGTGGCCGCGAACTGTAACCTAAAGGTGGCGGATAATTTTAAGTATCTGGGGATAACGGTGCACAAAGATCCGACATTATTTTTGCAGCATAATTTACACTCCTTACTCCGTAAATTCAAAGACACACTTGCACACTGGACCAAACTCCCTCTCACGCTAATAGGCAGGATAAATATATGCAAAATGATTTTTCTTCCTAAATTTCTTTATGTACTGAGTAATACCCCCTGCCACATATCCAAGAAAGCCTTGCATGATTTAGACCGCACACAATCTGAGTTTATTTGGGGGAACAAAACACCCACTCTGTCCAGAGCCACTCTCAATGCTCCTCACGGTCAGCTGGGACTGACCTCTCCCAATTATGAGCTCTATTATCTTGCCTCCCAGGCCTCACATGCGGCCGGTTGGAAAGTGTTCGACGCTGACAACCTGGCATCCATAATAGAGGCACTCTATCTTACTTCTGTGGAAAGCTTACACAATGCTTTATATAGAACTCGAAGGGATCTTGGCCCTTTGTTACCTGTAATGGATGCCACTAAGAGAGCCTGGGATGCTATTGTGCAAATCACTAAAGCAGATACCAGTCTTTCTCCAGATTCACCTTTATGGGGTAATAGTAATTATCCACACTTAGCCACATTCTCAGAGGTGGGAACATGGACTAAATTTGGTCTAAAGCGGCTATCACAAGTATACGCTGATGGAACTCTTCGCACACTGCCTGACTTTCGCCAGATCCTCTCTCTGCCTGATCTATCCGAATTCCGTTATAACCAGATTAGCCACCTCTGCTCCGCGCAATTCCCAACCCCTCCTCAGCACCTGCAATACACAGGGATGGAAACTTTGATTTCTCAACCCGCCAAGATCAAGCTCCTATCCAATACATATAGGCACTTAATTTCCAATAGATATGATCCTCGACCCAGGGTGAAGTATAAGTGGGAGAGTAGTGGGGTTCATGTCGACCCTGATGATTGGGAAGAAATTATAGATAACTTATATATCCCATTAGTAAGTGTAAGAGACAAGCTCATACAGTTTAAGATAGTACATCAAATGTACCTCACCCCTCAGAAACTATTTACTATGGGAAAAGTGGCCTCACCCAGCTGTCTGAGATGTGGTGCTCCTGTAGCTACTTTCATACATTTAATGTGGGATTGCCCAGTGATACTCGGATTTTGGAAGGCAATTTTGAACTTCATGGCTACCGAACTGGAACTTCCCCAGATACTTAACCCTGCTACTTGTCTTCTGGGTCTCCTTGACTCCGTGATACCTAGAGTAAACACCAGATGCCTGATGCGGTTGCTCCTCTTTTACGCGAAGAAGGTCGTTGCCCTGCACTGGATGGGCCCATCGCCACCATCTCTGAGTAGATGGATTGGACTGGTTAATTCGCAAATGGAACTGTACAAGCTCACGTACTTAGCACGTGGATGCCCAAAGAAGTTTGAGAATATTTGGAACCCTTGGCTCGAGTCGCCAGCCACCTCGACCAACTATTAATAGATACTTTTTCAGCCGTATACCCTTCTCCCCACTTTCCCCTTCTTTTCTTTCCTTTCTAACTTGCTTTTCTTCCTTCTAATTTTCTGTTGTTAAAATTCAATAAAAATTAACCTTTAAAAAAAAAAAATGAATTAAGAGGTCTTTTATCAATTAATACAGCACAGGCACTTTATAACTTATATCAATTAATTACAATTCATTTTTTAACTAATATAATACTATGAATTTGCTAATCTAATTGGTACCAACGTTTTTGATAAAATACACACAGAGCCGGTGTAGTGACAATCAATATCTGATTGGTTGTATTTATTTAAGCACTCGTACTTTATATTTATGGCATAAGTTGGGGAATTTACATATATGTATTAACTGATTGGTGATTAAAAAAGTTGGTCGCTCAAAGAATTGATACACGGTCTATAGAAGTGAGGGTTAGTTGTAACCTTTAAAGGCAATCCGCAGTCACAAAACAAGGTTCTTTTTTCTCTTCCCTTTTCTACAATCATTTTTATCCTAGTGTGTACTGTAGTTTTACGAGACTCAATAATAAAGAAAGTTAGTGAAACCCTATTATTACAAGTATCCTTAAGTATTGATATTCATTCTAAAGAAAGTTAGTGAAACCCTATTATTACAAGTATCCTTAAGTATTGATATTGGTACACATTAAAGTGGGCATGCTGCGGAGGATTCCAATGGCATCAATGCCTGGGCACTTGCATGTAGGTTTTGGACAGGAACCACATAGTATACAGTTACTAATGCATCCACTGGGGCTACAGGCTCCACAGATAAAATCATTTCTTAATTAGCTACATTCAGAATAACAGCTGTAATAATTATCAAGATTTAACACAAATTGCTTTAAAAATCAGTGTTTAAAGGATATTCATTTTATAGTCACCATTGCTGGAAACCAAAATGATAACTTTTTACTGCAGCGCTAAATAGCACCGATGCCTGCGAAACAACAGTGTCTTTTTTTGTGCAGAATTTGGGCAAGGCAGGGGTGCCATCTTCAAGGAAATATTGAATCAAATGTAGAAGGCACTGAACTCTCTTGAAATACCATGGTTTTTGCATTTTTGCTCCAAATGGCCATTCAAGTAATTGGATAAATAGATGTTAGATTATACATATATGAAATAAAGAAGAGCTTGTGAATAGGGAGAGAGAGAAGGAGATAGTGTATATGCATATTTCATGTAAAGTGGGTTAAATCTCATAAATAATGTGTTTACCTTTTGTACATTTTGTAATAGAATCAATGGGATTTAATGAAACTGTCATGATGTTGGGTAGGAAGGGGGAATAGAGACAATTCAATGAGAGAGATGGGTGGATGTCTAAATCCTGTTGGTGTTTGAGGGAATGGTTTGTGCAGGGATGGGGAGATGGGGTAGGTAGAGGTAGGTAAGGGATAAACGATTACATAGATAGAGGCAGGTGAAGTAATGCATGAATGAATGGATAGACTGCGGCAAATAAAGGTAAAGATGGTGCAAATAATGAGCAGATGAATAGAATGAAGGTTTAGACAGATGAGTAAGTGCATAGAAGGTGGAATAAGGGCGAATAATGGAAGGCAGATTTTAGGAATGCACCGAATCCACTATTTTGGATTCAGCCAAACCCCTGAATCCTTTGCGAAAGATTCGTCCGAATACTGAACCGAATCTAAATCCTAATTTACATATGCATATTAGGGGTTGAAAAGGGAAAACTTTTTTTACTTCCTTGTTTTGTGACAAAAAGTCATGCGATTTCCCACCCCACGCCTAATTTGCATAAGCAAATTAGGATTCAGATTAGTTTCGGCCTGGGAGAAGGATTTAGCCGAATCCAAATCCTGCTCAAAAAGGCCGAATCCTGGATTCAGTGCATCCCTATCAGATTTGTCGCTGGAGGGATTAGTGAGTTGTCGGATTAGGGGAAGGTAAAGGTATAAATGCAGGGCTGGATGGTGGAATGTGGTATGTATAGGTGCAGATGAAGGGATTAGTAAATGGATGAATGGAAGGTTAAAGGTGTAGAAGAAGGGATTGATGGGTACATAGGGAATGGGGATATATGGACTGACTGAAGCCTGCATGGGGGGGTATTGAGCGGTGGGTTAGTGGATGTAGGTAGGAAGGAGGATAGTTGGGTGCCTGTATCTGATTGAATGGGTTATGGATGAGTGGGTAGGTGTCTATGGGTAAGGAATTATGGGTAGTGTAAAGGGTATGGTATATGGGAACTTATGGGTAGATGGACATGTAAGTGAATAGAATATGATGAGGGGATTAAGTAGGCTATAAAATGAACAAATAGGCTTGTGAGTGTGACTACAGACAGACTGTGTCATTATGTGCCTGAGAGTGTACAGTATGTGAGTGCTCAGACATTAGACAGAAAGTCAGGGTGAAGGCAGCCGAGAGACCATTGTAAATCTGTGTCTATGAGACTGGGTGAGATATTGGCTATACAGACAGACAGAAAATAGCGTTACAGAGAGGGATGTATCATATCAGCGACAGGAGTCTGAACTGCAACAGTTAAGCAGGTGCCACTCTCTGAAGTAAATCGTTCTCGCTCGTGTTCGCACGCACGGCATATTTTGCGCACGTGCTTCCTTGTTTGCGCATGGTTACGCACGCGCGTCCTCGTTTGCGCACAGTTATGCAAGCGCGTCCTCATTTGCGCATAGTTGCACATGCGCGTCCTCGTTTGCGCACCGACACGCCGGTTGCCTGGGGCTGCCTTGCTAGCATTTCCCGACACTGCCAGAATCCGACTACTGTCCTACTTCATCCTCCTGGGAATCCCCTCCTTTTAAAGATATTATAGTAAAGGTTTACTAGAATCAATAAAACCACAATATCATTTATACCAATTATATTTGGGGATTCACAGATCCTTTCATTTAAAGCTGCGCCCACACTAATATCCCGTGTAATCCAAATGACTAGTAAGCAATATATATGCATAGACGGAGGGTGATATTTTTGTTTGGGAAAGTTATTCAATGCTATACCTTCCACTACTTTTCATAGTTTCATAGTCAAATCTAGGGATGTCGCGGACTGTTCTGCGGCGAACTTGTTCGCGCGAACATCGGCTGTTCGCGTCCGCCGCAAGTTCGCGAACGTCGCGCGACGTTCGCCAATAGGCGTTCGCGTCAAAATCGTTCGACCATTCGACCATTCGGTCGCTAAAATCGAACGATTAAAATCCTTCGATCGTTCGAATCGAACGATTTTCGGATGTTCGAAGTTCGCGAACTATTCGCATTTTTTGCCGGTGTTCGCGAACGGCGTTCGCGAACACATTATCGGCGGTTCGCTACATCCCTAGTCAAATCACACAAAAATGTAGATACAACAAGAGTCATTCATGGACAGTGGGCAAATTTGCACCTGGGCTGTAACCCATAGCAACCAATCTGTGATTAGCAATTTTTAGCCAGCTTCAGGTTCAATACTGAAAGCAAAAGTTCTTTGCTATGGGTTACTGCCCAGGTGCACATGTGCGCACTGTTTATAAATAAGCCAGGGTCACCCCAGAATGAATGTAGTGCAAATGACATGCATTATTAATTATATGTAAATGTAAAAAAAAAAAATGAATGTATTTGCAAATACAGGTATGGGACCTTTTATCCAGAATCCTCGGGCCTGGGGTATTCTGGATAACAGAACCTTCCATAATTTGGATCTTCATACCTTGTCTACTAGAAAATCATATAAACATTGGATCAAGTACAAGCTACTGTTTTATTATTACTCAGAAAAAGGAAATCATTATAAAAAATTTGGATTATTTGTTTATAATCTAGACTATGGGAGATGGTGTTTCCGTAATTCGGAGCTTTCTGGATAACGGGTTTCCGAATAATGCATCCCATACCTGTATTAGAATAATATCAACTGAACATATTACTTTAGGTTGAACAGTAATGAATGAAATCCTGAAGATGTAGTGTAATAAAATCTTGCTTCTTGTAGACTTGTGCTATAGCCAAGTTCAGAGGTTCTAAAATAACCCGAATCTTAACTACACTAAATCAAGGACTCAGATAGATCTAAACATACGTAAACACAGATTAAGACACAGGTACAGAAATTCTGATATAATTAGGTATACGCAGGCTTATTTAGGCAGAAACACACACACAGATGCAGTACTACTGGGATAGGCAGTGAGAATATACACACATATTTGGCTGGCACATAGATACTGGCATACACACAGATACACATGATCAAAGTCTCAGACAGGCCCCACACTGATTTAGAAGAGATTTATAGTTGCACATCCAGAAATATACCAGGATCTCTCAAATATCCACACCTTATGCCCCAAGTTTCCCCAGGGGCAGCTTCTCTGCTCCTTCCTAAGAAGCTGAAGTTGTTAAAGACAGCCAGAAATCAAATGGACCAGGCTAAATAATTTGGGCAATGGAACACAAGCACATATAGATGTTTATATTACTAAAACACACCAAACATTATGTTGAAAAATCACTGAGTATTTTATCAGGCAACTACTTTGATCGTGTTTTGACTTATGAATAACTTTTCAAGCTGATTGTATAGCAAACAGCTCACCTTAATTATCATAAATATTAGGGATGAGCCGAATCCACTATTTTGGATTCGGCTGAACCCCCGAATCCTTCACAAAAGATTTGGCCGAATACCGAACCGGATCCGAATCCTAATTTGCATATGCAAATTAGGGGTGGGAAGGGAAAATATACTTTACTTCCTTGTTTTGAGACAAAAAGTCACACGATTTCCCTCCCCGCACCTAATTTGCTTATGCAAATTAGGATTCAGATTTGGTTCGGTCAGGAAGAAGGATTCGGCCGAATCCGAATCCTGCTGAAAAAGGCCGAATCCCGAACTGATTCCTGGATTCGGTGCATCCCTAATAAATATGTAATATACATACAGACACATGGGCAATGACACTCACTTCTCATAACGTCTGAACTGCACGATTATCTGAATCTCACTGGGGTTCCTGCCTCCTCCTTTCTCTCTCTGCTCCTGCTCCCCTCTCCCTCCTCTATTTGAGATTGACAATGGCACTCTCCAATCAGCTTCATCCTGCCAGAATACACACGCCTCGTGGGACTGCTCCTTAACTCTTGCTTAGAGAAGGTAGACGTTTCGGCTGCACCTTGTTAAGATTTTATTTAAGGCAGATACCTTATATTCAGTGTTGGAAACCTGACCCTGCTGGTTTGGGAAGGCTAAGCCTCCCCAAGCCTTCATTATAATCCTCCCATGTATATATGGGTATATTCCGAGATACGTCCGTTACATATATACTCTACATACACATATCTAGTGTTTAGGAAGCATGTCTTATATAGCTAAGGGACAACGGTTCTAATTAGGAATTATATATAATGTGAACGCACTTTATACTTATTCTTTATTGGTGTAATTACAAAAGATCATTTTGGTTTCGTTTGGGGGACAGATTTGGAGGTTTCTGTATTATAGTGTTATAAGGGGAATATTGGGAATTGTGTGTCTCTACTATACAAATCGTCTGGAGCAGGTATTAGTACATTTGAAGGTGACAAGTTGATGCACAATGCGCAAATGTCACTGGGAGAAAAGGTGCGTCCAACCTGAAATTTGACCTTGGAGACTTGACCTCGGCCGATCAACTCTCAGGACTTGTGTGCTCTGAGGGGTTACAGAGATGCTGGAGTGGGGGTAGGTGGGGGCAGAGAGGGAGAGTGCAAGGAATAACAGAGAGTGCCAGTGCCACATTTACCCTGAAAATTTTGTTGTATGGGGCCCTGGCGGCCCTGATGTCCTCTAATGTACTTGTAAAGTGTAATCATGTCCCCTCACAAGCGCCTTTTTTCCAGAGAAAACAACCCCAACCTTGACAGTCTACCCACAGTCTATGTATTGTCGCAAATATCAGAAAGGCAGAATCATTGGTACAGGTGTTTGATCACTAATCCCAAAACCCATTATGCAGAAAGCTCTGCATTACATGACGCCCATTTTTCTGTAACAATAAAACAGTAGTTTGTACTTGATGGTAACTAAGCTGCCTGCATCCATTTTGGTAGCAAAATAAACTTATTGGCTCTAGGGGACTGTGTCTGTAGAGTCCATATCCAATAGCTTTTGCGTTGTAGTAATTTTTGTTTAAAGTCTTGTCCCTGTTTCTCATTCACTTTTTCCAGAATCTGCCAACGGATCTGTGAAACCCTATGTTTGTTCTCATAAAAAAAAAAAAAACAACTTTAGCCAAACATTTTTATGAAAACAAACATTGGGTTTCACAGATCCGTTGGCAGATTCTGGAAAAAGTGAATGAGAAAAAGAGACAAGACTTTAAACAAAAATTACTACAATGCGAAAGCTATTGGATATGGACTCTACAGACACAGTCCCCTAGAGGCTTGAATGGCGAATTCAATTTAACATGTTTTTTATAGAATTTTTATTGCCGGTTTAATAAACCATTTTCCTTTATTCTTCAGCTATTTGAAAAAAAGTCGAATATGCATCCAGGGTGAGGTAAAACCTTTTTGCCATTATTAGGAACAGTTATTTGTTATGCTGATAGAACACTGTGAATCTGACATAATGAGCCACTTATCATTGCTTAAAATATTGATACTTTGTGTAATCGGGAGATTCATGTCTAACATTTTTTGGCAACATTTTTTGCAACATTGTGTGTATTAGGACTTTCACCTGGAGAGAATTGTTTGCAACATTTTTTTTAACTTTTGGACATTAGACATTTCCTTTTTCTATTGGGGTGTTTTTTTTGCCTATATATTGGGTATACACGTACGTCTCTGTATCACCTGACGAAGGGGGAACGCCCTCTGAAACGTTGTGTGACGCTATAAACGCACCAGGGGTATGACCCCGGTTTAACTCGCCTTGTGTGCCTGCTTGAATTGTTGGTCTGTTTTTTTGGCCTCATCAAGGAGCTGGGTCTATGGATTCTGGGCAATAACCAGTGACGATAAATTGCAATAAATTTCTACTGTTGCTTTCTTGCAATACTACTTCCACCTTGCACTACTATACACATGATTCCCACTTTACCTGCTTATGACTTTTCTCATGGGGTTACTCATCCCATTTAGAACTCCCTAAAGACAACAATGGGCAATGCAGACTAAAGGTGGCCATACACGGATAGATCCGCTCGTTTGGCGATGTCGCCAAACGAGCGGATCTCCCTCCGATATGCCCACCTTGAGGTGGGCAATATCGGGCTGATCCGATCGTGGGCCCTAGGGCCCAACGATCGGATCCTAGCGTTCACCAAACGGGCGGTCGGATCGCGGGACCGCATCAACGAACAGATGCAGCTGCGATCCGACGGGATTTTTAATCCCATCCGATCGAGATCTGGCCGACTTTCGGCCAGATCTCGATCGGGGAAGCCTGTCGGGGGCCCCCATACACGGGCCAATAAGCTGCCGACACGGTCTGTCGGCAGCTTTTATCGGCCCGTGTATGGCCACCTTAACTCAAGGCTTAAATGGCCTCAGCAAGTATATATTGTTTCATCTCCCTGCTTCACTGCATGTGAAATAGTAATGGTTTTATGTTAAGTATCCTTAAGTATTGATATTGGTACACATTAAAGTGGGCATGCTGCAGAGGATTCCAATGGCATCAATGCCTGGGCACTTGCATGTAGGTTTTGGACAGGAACCACATAGTATACAGTTACTAATGCATCCACTGGGGCTACAGGCTCCACAGATAAAATCATTTCTTACATTCAGAATAACAGCTGAAATAGATATCAAGTTTTAACACAAATTGCTTCAGGGTTTAAAGGATATTCATTTTATAGTCACCATTGCTGGAAACCAATTTTACTGCAGTGCTGTGATGCCTGCAAAATAACAGTGTCTTTTTTTGTACTGAATTTAGGAAAGGCAGGGGTGCCATCTTCAAGGAGACATTGAATTTCAATCGAATGTAGTATGCACTGAACGCACTTGAAATAGCATGGTTTTTGCACTTTTACTCCAAATGGCCCCTCAAGTAATTGGATAGATAGATGTTAGATTATACCAGGGGTGTCCAAACTTTTTTACAACGAGGGCCAGATTTGGTGAAGTGAAAATGTGTGGGGGCCGACCATTCTAATTGTTCCATTATCTGGGAGCACAAAAGAAAGGGAGGCCCCAAAATGGACAGGGCAACTCTAATGTACAATAGTTTGTTTCAGCTTATACTTGAGGGGATAATAAATAATTATTTACCACACAAATCAGCCCTGACAAGCTTCCTGCATCTGCACCAGAACGATTACATAACACTGTGCCTAACCATAATGCTCATACAGGCCTGGACTGGCAATCTGTGTACAGGCTACTTGCCTGGGACTGGCAAACTTCCCCCCTTTCTCCTCCACCCCTCTGTAGCTCACTCTGACAGCCAGAGAGAGAAGTTGTGGAGGAGTGTGCTGTGTGAGCACAGAAGAACAGAAGTCTCCTGCACAGACTGACTCTGACTGAGTTTTACCTCGTAGTCATGGTGAATGGCAGCACACTGCAGCAGGCAGCCTCTCTCAGTCTCCTGAGACGTCCACACGCTGTCTCCCCAGTCCCCACCCAGTTTCCAGAGGGCAGGCTTACAGTCTGACTCCAGCCAGCCAGCCAGAGTGAAGCCGTGGGGAGGGGGGCGTGCCTGGGCAGCACAGCTCTAGTGACGTCCACACTCTCACACACCCAGTCTCCTCACAGGCCAGCCAGCGAAGTGGGGGGCGGGGCATGCCGGCACAGCAGCAGCAGCAGTCTCTCTCCTCTCCAGGGACTGTAATCAGAGGGAATGAGGTGCCTGCCGTGCTGGACGTGGTGACGTTTACAGCGCTGCGCCGCCTCCCAGTTAGTTAGTTGGTCTGCGGTCGCTGGGAGATTAGGTCTTGGCTTGCTCCCTGTATCTTTTAGGAATTTGATGCGGGCCAATTTAAAATGGATCGCGGGCCGCAGTTGGCCCGCGGGCCGTAGTTTGGACACCCCTGGATTATACATACATAAAATAAAGAAGAGCTTGTGAATAGGGAGAGAGAAGGAGATAGATAGGACATATGGGTGGATGTCTAAATCATGTTGGTCTTTGAGGGAATGGTTTGTGCAGGGATGGGGAGATGGGGTAGGCAGGGGCGTAACTATAGAAGAAGCAGACCCTGCGGTTGCAGGGGGGCCCAGGAGTGTAGGGGGCCCAGTGAGACCCTAATTAATTAGCAATTTTAATATATCTTGGTAAAATAGGCCAATTTATAAATATTTTGGGGCCCTAAATTGAATTTGCTATGGGGCCCAGTAACAACTAGTTACGCCACTGGGGGTAGGTAGAGGTAGGTAAGGGATAAATGATTACATAGATAGAGGCAGGTGAAGTAATGCATGAATGAATGGATAGGCAATGGCAAATAAAAGTGAATATGGAGCAAATGAATAGAATGAAGGTGTAGACAGATGAGTAAATGCATCGAAAGGTGAAATACAGGAGAATAATGGAAGGCAGATTTGTCGCTGGAGGGATTAATGAGTTAGGGGAAGGTAAAGGTGTAAATGCAGGGCTGGATGGTGGAATGTGGTATGTATAGGTGCAGATGAAGGAATTAGTAAATGGATGAATGGAAGGTTAAAGGTGTAGAAGAAGGGATTGATGGGTACATAGGGAATGGGGATATATGGACTGACTGAAGCCTGCATGGGGGGGTATTGAGCGGTGGGTTAGTGGATGTAGGTAGGAAGGAGGATAGTTGGGTGCCTGTATCTGATTGAATGGGTTATGGATGAGTGGGTAGGTGTCTATGGGTAAGGAATTATGGGTAGTGTAAAGGGTATGGTAAATTGGAACTTATGGGTAGATGGACATGTAAGTGAATAGAATATGATGAGGGGATTAAGTAGAGTATAGAATGAACAAATAGGCTTGTGAGTGTGAATACAGACAGACTGTGTCATTATGTGCCTGAGAGTGTACAGTATGTGAGTGCTCAGACATTAGACAGAAAGTCAGGGTGAAGGCAGCCGAGAGACCATTGTAAATCTGTGTCTATGCGACTGGGTGAGATATTGGCTATACAGACAGACAGAAAATAGCGTTACAGAGAGGGATGTATCATATCAGCGACAGGAGTCTGAATTGCAACAGTTAAGCAGGTGCCACTCTCTGAAGTAAAAGCGTCCTCGCTCATGTTTGCACGCGCGTCCTCGTTTGCGCACAGTTACGCACGTGCGTCGTCGTTTGCGCACAGTTGCGCACGCGGGTACTCGTTTGCGCATAGTTACTCAGGTGCGTCCTCGTTTGCGCACAGTTGCGCACGCGGGTACTCGTTTGCGCACCGCCGCGCTGGTTGCCTATAATGCCTTGCTAGCATTTCCCGACACTGCCAGAATTCGACTACTGTCCTACTTCATCCTCCTGGGAATCCCCTCATTTTAAAGATATTATAGGAACGATTTTGGAATCATATATTTATTCTTATTGGGGTTATTACACAAGATCATTGTGGTTTCGTTTGGGGGAGAGATTTGGAGGTTTCTGTATTATAGTGTTATAAGGGGAATATTGGGAATTGTGTGTCTCTACTATAGAAATCGTCTGGAGCAGGTATTAGTACATTTGAAGGTGACAAGTTGATGCACAATGCGCAAATGTCACTGGGAGAAAAGGTGCGTCCAACCCGAAAGGCTGAAAAAAAGAAATTAATTTCTAGGGGATGAAAAGCCTGTCTGGTTGTTACTGCACCATATATGCTATAGGATTCCCCCCCCCCCCCAAAATAAAATCCAATTCTTCATCACAGTGTTTCTGAGATTGAGGGACAAGGTATTAGGGCTGAAGAAAAACTTGACCTTGGAGACTTGACCTCAGTCGATCAACTCTCAGGACTTGTGAGCTCTGAGGGGTTACAGAGATGCGGGGATGGGGGCAGAGTACAAGGAATAACAGAGAGTGCCAGTGCCACATTTACCCTATGCCCAAAGGAGATTGACTGCAACGAGTTGTGCTGAGGAGCCAGATACCTGTAGATGAAGGGCGACTTACCTGGATAGTGTTGGTGACATTCCAACCAGCTTCCCAGGATGTCATTTTGGGTTTCCCATTGGAAGAAAGCTCAGAGCACAGTCCTTCATCTTTAGAGGCGAAAATTGTTTTTTTTGCTCCCTTAAAGGGGTTGTTCACTTTTGAGTTCACTTTTAGTATGATATAGAGCAGGGGTCTCCAACCTTTTTTACTTGTGTGCCAAATTTAAATTTAAAAAGAGTTGGAGAGCAACACAAGCATGAGAAAGTCCATGGGGGATGTCAAATAAGGGATGTAATTGGCTGTTTGGTAATGGTAGCCCCTATGTGGACTAGCAGCCTACATGAGGCTCTGTTTGGCACTACACCTGTTTTCTTATGAAACCAAAACTTGCCTCTAAGCCAGGATTTCAAAAATAAGCACCTGCTTCGAGGCCACTGGGAGCAACATCCAAGGGGTCAGTGAGCAACATGTTGCTTGCGAGCTACTGGTTGGGGACCACTGATATAGAAAGTGATATTCTGAGGCAATTTGCAATTGGTTTTCATTTTTTATTACTGTGGGTTTCAAGTTATTTAGCTTTTTATTCAGCAGCTCTTCAATTTGCATTTGGTAGCTTGGGTTCAAATTACCCTAGCAACCATGCACCGATTTCAATAAGAGATGAAATAGGAGATGACCTTTCTAGAAAGATGAGACATAAAAACTGCTATTTTATATTACTCCTCTTTCTATTCAAGTCCTCCACCATTCATATTCCAGTCTCATATTCAGATCAGTGCATGGTTGCTAGTGTAGCTTGGACCCTAGAAACCAGATTGCTAATATTGCTAACTTGAGTGGTGCTGCTGAATAAAAAGCGAAATAACTCAAAAACCAAAAGTAATAAGAAATGAAAACCAACTGAAAATTCTCTCAGAATAAGACTCTCTACATCATACTAAAATTTCTCTCAAAGGTAAACAACCTCTTTAACCTTTTCCCTGCCAAGCATGTAGGTACCTACATGCTGCGCCGTTCAGGGCCTCTCGCTGCACTGGTGGCTTTAGCCGCCTAGAAGGCGAGTCTACACACACACTACACATGTAACTAAAGGGAGGTGTTTTTTTGCTTTTCTGTTTTTTTTGTCTTTTGTACACTTACATACTTTTGCACATATTTACACACTTACATACACATATCGACACATTAACACACTTTTTAGAGCTTACACACATGCATACACAAGCACACATATATATTTTTAAAATTTTTTTATTTTTTAGTTCTTCATTTTATCAGTTTTCCTCTTGTTATTTTACTAAAAACTGTTGATTTCACAGCGTGACTATTGGATCAAGCATTCTGACCGCTAGCCACGCTGTCAGATCAGTTATTTTGTTATGTCATTGAGTTGCCTAATTGTTTTAGATTTTTTTTATGATTTTATGCTTGCATTGTTATTTGCATTGTTATTTGCATTGTTGTTTATTTGCATTGTTGTTTTTTCTAGCATCGCTTGCACTTTGATCATTTGGATCATTTTTAGCAATTTTGGATTCGCCACAATGTGTACTTTACAAAAATATATGGTTTTGGGGGGTCTTTCCGCTGTTAGAGGGTCTTGGGCACATAATTTTCAGTCCAGGGTCTATTTTTACAGAAGGTGAATCGATAGCAGAGAAAATTCATATGCACTATTTTTATTTGGGGTCTGCATATGCCAGATGCTTTGGTATATCTATGCATATTGGGCATCAAACTGTTCATTAGACCCTTGGCGTCAATATTTAGGGTGTTTTACAATTGTATGTAGGAAATTAGGTGAGATAAATGCGGCCAATTACAATATTTTTAGACAATTTTCAGAAATGTCACAAATCGCTGCCTTTAGCGTAGCTTTGCAGTATGGTAGTTTGGCGTAGAAAGACATAATTACATATTTTGGATTCGTCAGAATGTGTACTATTGAGGCGATTTTTTTACTATTGAGGTGATTTTCAGAAAAAATTGCCAAATTTGCGTCTTGGTACTGTAGAGTAGAAAGACATGCATACCCATTTTAGATTCACGGGAATGTGTATTTTCCAAAAATATATGGTTTTCTGGTGTCACTCCATATCAGCATTACACCCGGGTAGGCCCCTCCCATTCCTGCCCCTAGCTCAGATAGTCCCTCCCTCTTTAACCTTTAAAGGTACCCCAGAAACTCACCTCCTTGTCTTTTTCTTTTCTGTTTCTGTCTATAGCAGGAGGGCTGGCTTGGTTCCCTGTTTCGGTTGCTATCCATGGCAGGAGAACATATAGGTAGAGTTAGGGAGCCCTTCCTCCGTTCCTTGGGAAGGTTTGGAGAGGGAAGGGTGTATGAAGGGTTGACTCATAGTTGAACTATATAGTCACCTTTCCTGTTTCCCAGAGGCGTGTCAGGTGGGTGGCTTGTGAAGTTGCTCCTGTCACAAATGATCCGGAGTGGAGGTTGGTGGATTTCACCTGTTGTGGTTTGATCCCCTTTTTATGGGGTCCTTTCCGCATTGGGGTTTTTCATTTTAGATAAGGGTTTTTACTGGACCCTCTCTTGTTTCTTGTATACAGTTTTAGTATTGTGCGCAGCTTGTCCCCAGGCTCCTTCTCCCCTTTCCTGTCGGCTAAGCTTGTGCGCCGTTATTCTTCAGTGTGGCGCCGGGCTATGACACGCACAGGTAGGATATGTGTTTGTCCAGCAAGTTAGGTTGCGCGTTAGCGCAAATGAGGGAGGCGGGGAGGGAGGGTCTTCTCCTTCCCTGTCAGCTGTTCCTTTTACCGCTTCCCTCCGGAGTGGCGACGGCTGTGACGCGCACAGGAAGAATAGACCGTGTCGGTAGTTGCGCGTCTAGCGCAATGAAGGGAGGCGGTGAAAGTTGGTTACCTATCAGGTCGGATAGGCGGACCAACAATTTTGCACTCGCTTCTATCATTTAGGTAGTTATCATAGCCGCATGAGAGTAGGATTAGTTTTGCCTCTTCCAAGATGGCGGCTCGGTCAGGACGTTTGATCTAGCGACGGCCATCTTGGGGGAAGGATTACTTATAGTGAGCTAAGTCTCCATTTTTTCCTGAGGGAAGTAACTACACGGTTGTTCTGGGGAAAGTTTTTCTACTTGTCCTATCTACTAGGTGAGTGTTTTTCATGGATTAGTTGGTCAATGAGACTTGTATTGTGAGTATAATCTGATTTTTGTTTTTTAGCTGTGTTTGTTGGGATTGTGATATGGATCATTCAGCCTCAGGTGTCTCTGCCTTTCAAGCTAGGTAAGTCCCTCCTTTAGGTTTTTGACTCTTTTTCTGTCGGTTGGTTTTGTCTTATCTCTCTCTTTTTCTTTTCTTGTTCTTAGCTTGCCTGATAACACTCTTCATAGAAAGCGCAAGACTAAGGGGACACCTATGTCCGAATGTGTGGGATGTTTCAAACCTCCTCTAGTGAACAAAAAATTTTGTGATTCTTGCTGGAAGGATCTATGCAGGTCAGCTTCTGACTCCGTTGGAGGAGATAGAGAGACCTTAGAGGAAGGTCAGGTGTCCAGTCATGAGACATGGGGCGCGAATGAGGGTTCTTCGGATGAAGAGGACCAGGCTCCCGGTATGGTGGAGATTCTTACAGACTCTGATGAAGATTCCGATACCGTACATGAATCGTTTGATTTTTCTTTGGTTTCCCCACTTATCAAGGCCTTGAAGCTCACACTTGGAGTAGAGGAGGAAGAGGAATCCGTCAAGTCTTCCAAGGTGTTACCTACTCCATCTAGGAATCGTCAGACCTTTCCTTTGTTTGGTGAGGTAGCGGATCTAATTAAGGCAGAATGGCAGAAGGCGGCTAAGAAGGTCTCCTTTGTTTCTCCAGGTACCAGGTTTGCGAGACTATACCCGTTTAAGGAGGCGGAGGTTAAGGAGTGGACCGTACCTCCATCAGTAGACCCCGCGGTCATCCACTTGGCCAAAAAGACGACCTTGCCAATCGATGATTGTTCCGCTTTAAAAGATCCTATGGATAGAAGAGTGGAGGCGGATCTTAGAAAGGCTTTTTTGGTGGCTGGAGCAGCATGTAAGCCAGCGGTCGCCTTAATATCTGTAGCCAAGGCCATGTCGTGTTGGATTGAATCCATCGACAAAGCGGTTAATGAGAATGCAGAGGTTAAGGAGATTTCAGCAAGTCTAGCGGAGCTGAAGATAGCGGCAGGGTTTATTTCCGAGGGTGCAGTGGATCTTACTAGACTGTCGGCCCGCTCAATGGCTATTTCGGTTGCCGCGAGACGAGCGTTATGGCTCAGGTCCTGGTCAGCGGATACTTCATCCAAGATGAGTCTGTGTACTCTTCCTTTTGAAGGCTCTCGTCTTTTTGGAGTTAAGTTGGATGAAGTTATTACCAAGGCCTCAGGAGGAAAGAGCCAGTTCTTGCCACAGGAGAAGAAGAGACCGCGATTTCAACCTTTTAGGTCTTTTAGTTCTCGTGGTGCGGCAGTAGCAGGTTCCTCTCACCATTCCTTCAGGGGAAATAGAGAGTCTTTCAAACCCTTTGCGTGGAAGAGGGGTCAGTATGCCTTTCCAAGAGGATATAAGTCCAGGCCGACTCAACAGCCTAAGAAATCTTCCTGACTATCCGTTGGCAGAGGGGAAAGTGGGAGCCAGGCTGGGGGAGTTTATTCGTGTCTGGCAAGATACCATCTCAGACCAGTGGGTCCTAGATATTCTGAGAAGAGGATATCATCTGGAGTTTACTTCAGTCCCACGGGAGGACAGATTCATAATATCACCTTACCCAGCTTCCAGAGACAAAAGAAGGGCTTTGGATCAATACGTTCAGTGGCTGTTAGAAGTAGGAGCGGTTGTACCAGTCCCACTAAAGGAACTAAAAAGGGGCGTTTATTCTACCCTGTTTTTAGTGGAAAAGAGTTCTGGAGGTTGGAGACCGATTCTGAATCTTCAGGAGGTCAACAAACATCTGAAGTATCAGAAGTTCAAGATGGAGTCAATCTTCTCCATCATTGCGGCAGTCTTGCCGGAAGATTGGCTTCTGTCCATAGACCTGCGGGATGCGTATCTTCATATTCCAGTCATACAGGCACATCAAAGATTCCTTCGATTTTCACTGGCAGGAAGTCACTTCCAGTTTCGATGCCTTCCTTTCGGTCTATCAACTTCTCCAAGGGTCTTTTCCAAGGTGTTGGTTACCCTGATAGCAGCCTTAAGATTGGAGGGGATTTCCATATGGCACTATTTGGACGACATCTTGATGTCGGCAAGAAGCAAAGAGACTCTAATTCTCCACCGGGACCGTGTTTTGCAGTGCCTACAAGCCCATGGCTGGTTAATAAATTGGGAGAAGAGTCAGCTTATTCCATCACAGACGCTGCAATATCTGGGAGCAATGTTCAACACCATTGGGGGAATGGTATCACTTCCTCTTCAGAGAGCTCAGGCTTTGAAGTATCAGACGGCAGATGTTCTGGAGAGGACACATGTTACAGCCCAGGAACTAATGTCGTTGATAGGTTCCATGGCGGCAACCATCCCTGTCACGAGATGGGCCAGATGGCACATGAGACCAGCTCAATGGTTATTTCTGGATCAGTGGGACAGACTGACAAGGGATTGGAATCAACAGATTCGAATTTTTCCAGAATTCTACCAATATCTCAGGTGGTGGCTGTCAATAGAGAATCTCTGCAAGGGCCTCCCTCTAGTCCAACCGAGCTGGAGGATTCTAGTCTCAGATGCATCCACATGGGGCTGGGGAGCGCATCTGGAAGAAGAATGGATTCAGGGTCTGTGGTCGTCACAGCAGAAGGGAGTACCTTCCAACATACTGGAAATCAGGGCAGCAAAGAAGGCCCTGTTCTCTTTGCCCATATTCTTCAGGGGTCCTCTGTCAAGATGTTGATCGACAACACTTCGGCAGTCTCTTATGTCAAAAGACAGGGAGGAACGAGGAGCAAGTCTCTACTGATGGAAGTTCAACCGATTATTTCTTGGGCGGAGAAAAATCTGGTTCTTTTGACAGCGGCTTATCTGCCAGGGGTGGAGAATCAGAAGGCGGATTTTCTGAGTCGGAATGTTCTGTCGGTCCACGAGTGGTCCCTACATCAAGATATATTCCGGTTGCTGGTGGAGAGATGGGGTCTCCCAGAGATCGATTTAATGGCATCAGGCAGCAACACCCAGTGTCCAATTTTCTTTTCCAGAAGGTTTTGTCCCAGAGCGAAAGCAACGGATGCTCTCCTACAGAGCTGGAAGTTTCAGCTGATGTATGCCTTTCCTCCGGTTCCTCTCATCTCTCAGACCCTTCAGAAGGTGATTCAGGAGAAGGCAGAGTTAATCTTGATTGCTCCAAGATGGCCGCGCAGACCATGGTACCCGCTATTGTCAAAGTTGGCGATTGCTCCGCCTTGGCCTCTTCCCAGGAGAAAGGATCTGTTAAGTCAAGGTCCGATTCTACATCCGGATCCAGGAAGCTTATCTCTTCAGGCCTGGAGACTGAGCGCAAAAGACTGGAGGACTTGGGGTTTTCAGAAGGTGTAGTTGAGACCCTGTTAAAATCTAGGAAGCCTTCTACTTCTACAACCTATTACAGAATTTGGGAAAGATTTTTGGAGTGGAAACAATTACAGAATGATTCAGTAGAGATTTCACTGTCTCATATTTTGGGCTTTTTGCAGGAAGGTTTGGATAAGGGTCTACAATATAGAACACTAAAAGTTCATGTGTCGGCCATTTCAGCGTTAACTAACAGATCTTGGGCGGAGGATCCTATGGTGAAGAGGTTTTTTACGGCCGCTCTCAAACTACGACCACCAGGGAGGTCTACTTCGGTAGTCTGGAGTCTTCCATTAGTCCTGAAGGCCTTAGCCTCAGAGCCATTTGAGCCATTGGAATCGATTTCTCTATGGTGTTTGACGATCAAGACTCTTTTTCTAGTGGCCATTGCTTCCGCATCTAGAGTGGGGGAGTTACAGGCGCTTTCCTGTAGTCCGGGTCATATTCTATTCTTACATGATAAGGTCATTCTAAGGCCGGATAAAGCCTTTTTGCCAAAGGTCGTTTCTTCATTTCATTTAAAGAAGGAGGTCATTCTTCCTAGATTCATGTCAGATGATGTGGAGCTAGAGGAGATGCAGAAGATTGACCCTGTACGATGTCTTATCCGCTATTTGGAAGTGACTGACCATTTTAGGATCTCAGACAGGCTGTTCGTAGTGCCTGCAGGATGTCATAGGGGACAAGCGGCTTCAACTTCAACGATCAGCAGATGGATCTGTCTTTGCATTTCAAAAGCTTATCAGTCTCAAGGCAAGCTAGCTCCGGAAGGTTTGAGGGCTCATTCATCTAGGGCAATTGCTGCATCCTGGGCAGCATTGGCGGAGGTCCCAACTGCACAGATTTGCGAAGTTGCTTCTTGGTCATCAGCTAAGACCTTCATAAAACATTATTCATTGGATGTTTCAGTCTCCAGCAATCATGCCTTTGCAGCAGGATCTCATCTTGCTTTTGTATCTGAAAATTAAATTCTTTTTTGCATAATTTGGTGTCGGAGATGTGTGTTCTTCTTCCCACCCTTGTTTTTTGATGGCTTGGTAGATCCAGGTGTAATGCTGATATGGAGTGACCAGGAAAAGGGAGAATTGTTTCATACTTACCGTAATTCTCCTTTCCTGGTCACTCTCCATATCAGCATTTCCCACCCTAGAAAGTTAAACTTGGTACTAGACAAGGAGGTGAGTTTCTGGGGTACCTTTAAAGGTTAAAGAGGGAGGGACTATCTGAGCTAGGGGCAGGAATGGGAGGGGCCTACCCGGGTGTAATGCTGATATGGAGAGTGACCAGGAAAGGAGAATTACGGTAAGTATGAAACAATTCTCCCTTTTCTGGTGTGAACAAACATTTTTTTACTTTTGCCTCTGCTGTAAATGTGTTGATTTTCCAGTATTTGGCATTACAGAACTCTTCTGGGGTTTCTTCGTTCTGGGGTCCCTATATTCTACACACTTAGGTGTACCTATGCACGTTGGGCATCAAGCTATTCAGCGGATCCCGGGCTTTCATATTTAGGGTGTTTTATCTTGGTATGTGATGATATGTGGGAGATACGATGCTTCAGAGTTGGAGTATTGAGGTGATTTTCAGAAATGTCAAAAAAATTGCCAAATGTAGGAAAGCTTTGTGGCAGTGGTGGAACTACCAGGGGTGCAGGGGTGCAGCGGCACCAGGGCCCATGTCCCTGCACCCCCGATGGGGCCCGCAACCCAACAGGGATAAAGTTGTGTCCAAATTGCCGGTTCTCAAAGGCACGCTCCACCAGCAGCGTGCTGCGCGCGATGTCACCGGCGGCGCACTGTGCATGACGTCACCGGCGGCGCACACTTGCGGGGCCCAATTTCCATCTTAGTTTTGGCAGGCCCTGCCCTACCCCCTCGTCTGGCAGCGTCTGGCTCTGATCCAGACCCTATCTACCTAGAACATACAGAATTTGGTGTTTAGCAACAGCCTGAAGACCATCAGTTCGAAATCTTCATACAAACTTTCAGCACAAGGTATTACTGTGGCTTGGCAGCAGTGAGCAAAAATAACAAGATTACTGATATCGCTCTGCATTACAGGGGCAGCAGGGAGCTGGTATCATGCACGGCAAGAGTAATCCCTACCTTCTCTATTATGTTCAATCTGTGTCATTTATTAACAGTTTTGGGGATTCATTTCCAGTAGCATCTATGTCAGTATGGGCACCAGGCAGCCTTAAACAATATGAGTGCTGATCCAGATCCTAAAAGATTGTGGTATTAATATAAAGTATGTAAAGTATTATGTGGGTAAAATAATGCATCTATTGCCACATCTTACAAATCACCAGATCTGCAGGCCAAATGTGTCATAGTCAGGAAGTGATTTGGATGTTTTAGTAAGATTAGCCAAGTTGCACAAGATTATTCAATCACCATAAAACCTTAAATAGGCTATGAGCCAGATGGGGTTAAGGTCTCTTTGTAAAAAATCACTGATTTTTAAAGTCCAGGCCAAGGGCATGGAAAACCATGGACAGCCCTAACTGAACGACACCAGTACATTCTAAATGGTTGTTATGGGTTTCAGTACCAGGACAAACCTAATGCTAAGATCACATACTAATATAGTCCAATATTGCTTGGCAGTTTAGAAATCTATTGACAAATGTAATGGTTACCCTAACCAACATCTAGTCAGGTACTGGCCAGATATCTCAGACTAGCATGAAAATTCCATATGAAGGGCACATTAACCTATGGATGTTGTTCCCTCCCTACGAGCCTGCATCGGCCCATTGTGTGATTTTATCTTTGGTTTAGGAATGAAAACATTGGATTATAAGCCACATAACTGGCATATCTAGATTGGTAAGGATTCTCTCATTTGGTGATATATTAGAATGATTGAATGGCCAGTTTAGGTTCTCTTATGCAATAACATGAACCTATATTAATGCAATCTTTGATTCTAACTGTATTCCTTTAGAACAAGACCACATTTTGCATTTATGTAAGACACACCTAGATATGAGGAAACTTTTTAAAACCTTTTTAAAGCCGATTAACACTCCCCACATATCATAGTTTGTGCATCTGTAAATAGCCAAGAAATCACTGTCAGCCGCTGACAGTTATAAAATGAGGTGTAATGAAAAGAGGCTAAGCAGAGTCTACTGTTTCTACCTATGGCAGAAGGACAAATTTGTTCTACTATTAATTAGTAAAATAAGTCAAAAACCTTTGATTATGGTTATGGTTTGATTGGAAGCTGGATCTCTAAATCCAATCACTGTAAATTAAACTGAAAATAAATGTGTCTGGCACCAATGTTTCTTTCTTTTTGTTATAAACTAACGGAGGGGCTCATACCAGGCTGAACCTGCAAATGAGGGCTTGAACTGGAAAAGTCTAGCAACCACTATAAGCAACTGGACGGCGCTCTGGTGAAAAAAGATTTATTGTCGCAGACTGCGGATAGCATTCACCTAACGAGTTTTGGGAACAACTTCCTTAATCAGAGGCATAGGAAGCCTATGATTAAGGGAGTTGTTCCCAAAACGCATTAGGTGAATTCTCTCCGCAGTCTGCTGCAAGAATTGTTTTTTTTTCGCCTGAGTTCTGTCCATTTGCTTATATTGGTATATGATTACAGAACTCTGTTTATTGGCTCATGTGACCTAACATGTACGGTTTGTTTGTTATGTTTGTTTGCACCGTGAATCCTACGATCCCAGGGGACGGCCCTTATTTTTTAAAATTACTATTTTCTATTTATGATTATCCAATGGCACATACTACTAAAAAAGAATATTGCAGGTATTATGAAAATGGTTTATTTACATGAACAGAGTTTTACATATGAGCTGTTTTATGCAATATATTTTTATAGAGACCTACACAGGCCTGGATTTGTGGAGAGGCCACCTAGGCCCGGGCCTAGGGCGGAGGGATTTTAGGGGGGGCGGCATGCTGCCCAACCACACCCACATTGGTTCAAAAACAGTGGGGATGCACTGAAAGTAATCATTTTTTTTAATTTCCCATGCGCCAATCCCCATTGCTAAAGTCCAGATGATAAAAGGGGAGGGGACGGTTGCAACAAATGGCAGTGGGCCTAGGGACGCCCACTATGTAAATCTGGCCCTGGCAGGGCCGGGCCAAGGTCTTTTGGCACCCTAGTCCTTCAATCGCGCCCCCCCCCAGGTACCATTGTGAATTCTCACAATACATTAATGAATGTAACATTTAATTTGTGTAATTATAAGTATTGACACTACAAATGGAATACAGTGGAATCCCCATAATAAGTTTTTCAGAGGTGTAATGGTGAAAAATCCAGGAAAACATAACATCAGAGAAATTTATTATGCATTATATATTGGTGGAACCACAGAAAAGCAGTGTGAAATGTTTCAAAACTTAAAAACAGGGTATGATTGTGCCAGAAGTCATCATCCAGTCAAATAAATATAACCCCCACCTTCCTGATTTCTACATGTTCCTGTGCCAGCAGTCATCATCCAGCCAAATAAAATCACCCCAATTGCCCCCATGTACCTGTGCCAGCAGTCATCATCCAACCAAAAATATCACCCCCCAGATTGCCCCCATGTACCTGTGCCAGCAGTTAGCAGCAGCTGCCAGCCAGCGACAAAAAAAATTGCATCGTTCTGCCTCTTTATTCAGCACAAGTCCCATCAGTGCAACAGGTCTCGGCACCAGGCAGGGCGTCAGCCCGATTCAGTCGTGATAATAACGTTGCACGCGGCGCTGCACACAGCGCATGCGCACATCGCAAGGAATGGTTCCGGCCAGCACGAAAACGGTAGGGGAGCGCAAATGAAGTTAAGAGTACACAAGACTGAAATCAGGACTGGGGCGGCCAAAAAGTTAGGCATCTCTTGCTTAGATGTAAAAACCACGATTAAAGACCAAGTACAAAACGGAAAAAGAAATGAAAAAAAAATCTCCTGTTTGCGCCCCCTATTGATTGCTCCCTAGGCGGGTGCCTACCCCTAGTTCCGGCCCTGGGCCCTGGACTTACATTGTTCAGGGGGTATAGTTTTCATAAGCTTTTCTTTTGGGCATTTTCCCCTCAAGGGAAACTCATGGCCTGTCTGTGCTCTGGTTTAGGGCCCGGCCCAGCAGCTGCGCTTCCATCCCCGTACGACTGCACCCGCATCACGTGCAGTATCGGACTGGGACACCAGGGGCCCCCCAATCCTTAGACCAGGGGCCCACTCTCAGTACTACAGTATTATTTTTCTTCTCACTCAACCTCTATTTTCCTGTTCTCTTTTCTTTACATACTATAATCTATTATTCTGTCTCTATGCTCTCATAGATATAGGGAATGGCCATGAAATAGGCTAAATATTTAGCAGCATGAGGGTCCACCGAGAGTTTTCCTGGTATCCCTGTGGGTCAGTCCGACACTGATCACGTGTGTTCAATTAGTTCTCATCATTAGGCATATCCTTCCACTTTCCTTCCCGACCAAATAGTTCTGACTCTGCAAAACTGTAGTTTATTACCCACCAACACCACCCACTTCTGCACACTGCTCCAGTACACTGTCATACAGTCCTATAGTGTCCAGTCTCACTTTCTCTCTCCTCTCTCTTTAGCTCTCTTGTACTCGCTCTTCTTTATCTACTCTTTCTATTTCCTATACAGTGCCTCATCACACACTTACTCTCTCTTTCCTCTCTTCTCTATTCTCTCGTCTCTGCTCTCTCTTCTCTATCCTATACAGTGCTCCATCACTCACTTCTACTCTCTCTTCTCTGCTCTCTCTCCCTCCTCTCTCTTTCT
This sequence comes from Xenopus laevis, assembly GCF_017654675.1. NCBI lineage: Eukaryota > Metazoa > Chordata > Amphibia > Anura > Pipidae > Xenopus > Xenopus laevis. The sequence continues at coordinate 39,587,613 of NC_054387.1, forward strand.
CTCCTATACAGTGCCCCATCGCCCAGACTCACACATATACTGGGGAAGTCTCAGAATAAGATGCAAATGTTTAACCATAAAGTTGACCCTTAGTAACCCAAACAGAATGTTGTTTTATTTAGTCCTAGGCTGGGTGCCAGTGGGGGAATATTATTAGGCAGTTACTGGCAAATCTTTAGGCAAACAGGCCAGTGTCTGCCAAATAATCTGGACCATACTATCCCCTGAAGATGCAGAGACTGGCTTCCCCCAGTCACCCCTTCAGAGTCCAGTCACAGATCCAGTGGCGGAACTACCGGGGGAGCAGGGGGTGCGAGCGGGCAGGGCCCGCACCCCCTCAGGGCCCCCCGGCAGTCCGTTCGCCGCTGAAAATGCGGCCAAATGCGGCGGTACGGAGGGGGACAGGGCCCGGCTGCGCGTCATGCACCATGGCCCGTCCCCCTCAACGAACGCTACTGCACAGATCTCTGGCAAGCAAGGCAAGGAAGATATTGGTATTGGTACTTGTTTTTTTTTTATTCAGGCTCTCTGCAGTTCCTATTCCAATATTTCATTCAAATCAATTCCTAGTTGCTAGAGGGCAATTGGTCACTAGCAACCAGACTGCTGAAATTGCAAACTGGAGAGCTGCTGAATAAAAAGCTAAATTACGTATACCGCAAATAAAAAACATTAAAAACCAATTGCAAAGTTTCTAAGAAACTCCCTCTGTGCACAATATTAAAGTTAATGTAAAGGTGAACAACCCATTTAATGCTGCACTGATTAACCCTTGTCATTAACACAGTAAAAAATGTATTTCACACTCCTTTGCTTATATCCTTTGAGTACAGGTATGATACCTGCTATCCAGAATACTCAGGACCAGGGGATTTCCAGATAATGGATCTTTCCGTGATTTGGATTTTCATACCTTAAGTCTGCTAGAAAATTACATAAACATTAAATAAATCCAATAGGCAGTTTTTTTGCTTCAAATAAGGATTAATTATATCTTAGTTGGGATGAAGTACAAAGTACTGTTTGTTATTACACAGAAAAAGGAAATCATGTTTAAAAAGTTGAATTATTTGATTATAATGGAGTTTATGGGAGACTGTGTTCCAATCCAATGCAGGGGGGGGGGGGTCGGTGTCGCGTAGGGGGTCCCAGTTGTAAATTTATGTACCAGGGCCCTTAGGGGTCTAGTTACGCGGCTTGGTACTTTGGCGAAGAAAGGCATGCCCCTATATGCCACATACTTAGGTGCACCTCTGCATATTGGGCATCAAACTGTTCAGCGCAGGACTTTCAGGTTTAGAGTGTTTTATCTTGGTATGAATTGAGATGTAGGAGATATGATGCTTCAGATTTGGAGTATTGAGGTGATTTTTGGAAATGTCATGAAAATTTCCAAATTCAGGAAAGCTTTGCGGCTTGGTAATTCGGAGTAAAAAGGCATGCATACCCATTTTAGATTCGTCAGAATGTGTACTTTCCAAAAAGATATGGTTTTCTGGGGTGAACATACATTTTTGTAGTTTTGCCCCTATGAAACTGCTGTAAATGTGCTGATTTTGCAGTATTTGGAAATACAGAACTGATAACTCGTATGGGGTGTCTTTGTTCTGGGGCCCCTATACGCCACATACTTAGGTGCACCTATGCATATTGGGCATCAAACTGTTCAGCAGGCCCTGGCTTTCAGATTTAGGGTGTTTTATTTTGGTATGTAATGATATGTTGGAGATACAATGCTGTAGACTGGACAGTTTGAGGTCATTTTTCAAAAATGTAACACATTTTTATAAAAACTGCTAATTTTAGGAAAGAATTGCACCTTGGTAGCTTTGAGTTCAAATATATATTTACCCATTTTGAAATCGTTAGAATCTGTTCTTTCCAATAATTTGCAGTTTTTTAGGGTAAACCTACTGTTAGTGGAATGTTTGGCCTTGAAATCAGATGTATGCAGTTTTGTGGAGCAGTGCAGTGGAAATGTGGTAGTTTGCTGCTTCTAGTTTTTGATCTATAGAAGTGTGAAATCTCCATAAAACTATATATATTTGGTATTGACGCATTCAGAAGACACAGAACTTTCCAAATCTGCTGTGTTCTCGTACATAAAATAAATTATGTTTCTGATATTTGCATTTGTATCATGCAACACTGTTTTTTTTTTGTTTTTTTATACACTTAGAAGCCCATATCTTTTTACACTAGTGGAATTACAACAAAATTCTAGCATATTTTGAAAGCTTTTGTTTTCCTGGGTAAACTAAAAGACCCCCCCCCCCCAGGAAAGGCCCCTAAAGTGAAAGAGCACAAAATGTTCAAAAATGGTCTGGCAATAAAAGTATCAACTTGGCCAAATTGGCTGGCAGTGAAAAGGTTAACGGTGAACCACCCTTTTAAAGTGATCAAAACACCCATAAGCTACACTAATAGTAACCCTAGATTTTCTTTTTTTTTAAAAAATTTATCTTAATTCAGTTCATTTATATATTTTTTTCATGTTTTTGGCCTCATCCTTCACAGGAGCTGGGTCTATGAATTCTGGGCAATAAATACTGTTGCTATCTTGCCCTACTACTTCCGCCTAGAACTACTATACACATGATTCCCACTTTACCTGCTTATGACTTCTCTCATGGGGTTACTCATCCCATAAAAGGATATTCATTTTATAGTCACCATTGCTGGAAACCAAAATGATAACTTTTTACTGCAGCGCAAAATAGCACCGATGCCTGCGAAATAACTGTGTCTTTTTTTGTACGGAATTTAGGCAAGGCAGGGGTGCCATCTTCATGGAGACATTGAATTTCAATCAAATGTAAAAGGCACTGAACGCTCTTGAAATAGCATGGTTTTTGCTCCAAATGGCCCCAAATAATGGTAATGGTGCAAATAATGAGCAGATGAATAGAATGAAGGTGTAGACAGATGAGTAAATGCATAGAAGGTGGAATAAGGGAGAATAATGGAAGGCAGATTTGTCGCTGGAGGGATTAGTGAGTTGTCGGATTAGGGGAAGGTAAAGGTGTAAATGCAGGGCTGGATGGTGGAATGTGGTATGTATAGGTGCAGATGAAGGAATTAGTAAATGGATGAATGGAAGGTTAAAAGTGAAGAAGAAGGGATTGATGGGTACATAGGGAATGGGGATATATGGACTGACTGAAGCCTGCATGGGGGGGTATTGAGCGGTGGGTTAGTGGATGTAGGTAGGAAGGAGGATAGTTGGGTGCCTGTATCTGATTGAATGGGTTATGGATGAGGGGGTAGGTGTCTATGGGTAAGGAATTATGGGTAGTGTAAATGGTATGGTATATATATACATGTAAGTGAATAGAATATGATGAGGGGATTAAGTAGGGTATAGAATGAACAGATAGGCTTGTGAGTGTGAATACAGACAGACAGTGTCATTATGTGCCTGAGAGTGTACAGTATGTGAGTGCTCAGACATTAGACAGAAAGTCAGGGTGAAGGCAGCCGAGAGACCATTGTAAATCTGTGTCTATGAGACTGGGTGAGATATTGGCTATACAGACAGACAGAAAATAGCGTTACAGAGAGGGATGTATCATATCAGCGACAGGAGTCTGAACTGCAACGGTTAAAGCAGGTGCCACTCTCTGAAGTAAAAGCGTCTGCACTCGTTTCCACACACGCGTCCTCGTTTGCGCATGGTTACGCACGCGCGTCCTCGTCTGCGCACCGCCGCGCTGGTTGCCTGGGTTGCCCGGCTAGCATTTCCCAACACTGCCAGAATCCGACTACTGTCCTACCTCATCTTCCTGGGAATCCCATCCTTATAAAGATATTATAGTAAAGATTTACTAGAGTTACTAAAATCACAATCTAATTTCTACCAATTATATTTGGGGATTCACAGATCCTTTCATTTAAAGCTGCGCCCACAATAATATCCCGTGTAATCCAAATGACTAGTAAGCAGTATATATGGGTATATTCCGAGCTACGTCCGTTACATATATACTCTACATACTCATATCTAGTGTTTAGGAAGCATGTCTTATATAGCTAAGGGACAACGGTTCTAATTAGGAATTAGATATAATGTGAACGCACTTTATACTTATTCTTTATTGGGGTAATTACAAAAGATCTGGCCATTCTATTACATACTAAATATTTACTTAAAGGGGTGGTTCACCTTTAAGTTAACTTTTAGTATGTTTTAGAATGGCCAATTCTAAGAAATTTTTCTTCATTATTTCTTTTTTTATAAGTTTTTAATTATTTGCCTTCTGACTCTGTCCAGCTTTCAAATGGGGAGTCACTGACCCTCATCTAAAAACCAAAAAAAGGCTACAAATTTTCTATTCAGGTCCCCTACCATTCATATTCCAGTCTCATATTCAAATCAGTGCATGGTTGCTAGTGCAACTTGGACCTAGCCACCATATTGCTAAAATTGCTAACTGGAGTGCTGCTGAATAAAAAGTGAAATAACTCAAAAACCAAATTTTTGCCCGCGTTAGTCACTTCGCCCTTTTTTTCGTAATTTTGCCCCTAACCCTTCCTATGCCTAATTTGCATGGTCAACAGGCTTTTACTGTGTTCCCAGACCTAAACCATGGTAAGAAACAACACCCTACAAGCTCTAAACTTAGCATAGAAATAACTGGCACCATACAGGTGGGTGTCCCTTGTTGGTTGGTGGGAACAAATACTGATATAGGGAGAATTTGTATTGCAGAGCTGCTTCCCTGCTAAACCTAAACAACTTTGCACTAATGCTGTGTTAACAAAGGAGCCTTTATAGCAATATGGCTTTCCAGTGGTTTGACCGTATAGCACTGTGTCTCTCTAGTGATCTGAGTCCATCTCCAATCTCTAGGCATCTGCCTCTCAAATAGTTCTTCTATGCAGCTGTATATATCTGCACTGGTACAGGATTTACAGTATATTGACTGTCATCATATTACCTCTCTCAACCCCAAATGTTGCCTGTATCTCCTCTTATTGCTCCATATAAACCACCTTCATGACTCCTCATACATTATCAATTCTTTTTTTTGTCTTTTTTTGTTTTCTGTAAGACAAGAGAGCAGCATTAGGGATTCACATAACACAACTACTGCCAATCTGTCCATCTTTCTGTCCAAATCCACAGTTTTTTTTACCTTTTTACTTTTTATTAGTAACTGTGACTTTTTCTGTTTTGTCAGTGTTTGTGGCCTTGGGTAAACCCTGGCTCCTTATTAAATGTAACTTGGTGCTCAGTCAGGGCTGAGGTGGGGATCAGCACCCTCCAAATATAGTATAGCAACCAGGTGACCGACACAACAGGGCAAGGCAATGCAAATCAGAGTTTCCCTTGAGATTATTTTGTTGTTGTTATTATGACTACACAAACACAGTGAGACACCCTAAGTGCTTTATCTTATTGTGTCAGTCATTGGTTTGCCTTGTCTACTTAGTCCATGCCTGTGGCCTTGTCTGGGTAGGTAATGTTTGTAGCCCTGTCTTGTGTGCCTACACATCTATTGGAGCATTGGTCTTCCAAATGCATTCTTTCAATAATAAATGTGCTCTTTTGTCACTTTACTTTGTGCGTCACTCTGTAGATATCTCTGCTCCATGTGGGAATCACTTCTAAATGATAACTCTGCTTGCTGTGAGATCCAATATGCCATTCCATCAAAATATTACATTGTATTGGACAACTAATTAAGCCTATAGCTGCTCAGCACTCTTATTGTGTTACCTTCATAGACAGGCTAGGTGCAATGTTCCTGTAATTCCTTCTTGGCTGTGCGCAAAAAAATTAAATTGTGCGCACATTTTAAACTTGTGTGCGTAGTTTTTAAAAACTGTGTGCTGAGGTCAATATTAATACAAAATTTTGTGTTTTCACACAAAATTCTTTGTGCGCACCACAATTTGTGTACACGTGCACACGCGCACACCTTGGATGGAACATTGGCTAGGTCTATCTGTAAAATATGCACATATTTCGAAATAGGGGCTGAACTCATCTCAGGGGGCAAATTTCATGGATGGTGGGCTAATCCCAATTGAAAGTTGGCAGTGAATAGTTACTTATAGCCTTAGATCAGGGGTCCCAACATTCAGATGTAAAAAGAGTTGGGGAGCAACACAAGCATGAAACAAGTTCCTGGGTGGTGCCAAATAAGGGCTGTGATTGGCTATTGGTGGCCCCTATGTGGACTTGCCTCGAAGTCAAGAATTTAAAAATAAGCAACATCCAAGGGGTTGGGGAGCAACATGCTGCTCACGAGCAACTGGTTGGGGAGCACTGCCTTAGATACTTCCATTGTTATTTTTGTTATTTATTGTATATAATGGATGGCATCTGTTGTGCTCCAATAGGGGGAGGGGTCAAGACAAAAAAGGCCTACAAACCTCAGTGCCAAGGAACACTGTTAATAACAAAGAGATTCTTTATTTTGAAAAAATATGTAGTGTTTCTATATGCTTCCTTTATGTATTGCACCTGCATGCACCTTGATTCCTGCTGAAAGCTACATTGAGCAGCCTAGACCTGTGTAGCAGTCACAAAGTGCCCCTTAAATATCCATTATTGTTTCTTGATCCGCACTGTGAGGCTATAGCCGTCTGAAAAAGACTTGCTATACTACATTCTCATCCAGTAAACAATCAGATGTACATGACAGCTAACTGGATCCCATATAGTCACCCACAGATTCAATCCTGGAAAGGTAATACTGCGTATCCATGCACAATTATTGTAACACCCCAGCCATGTAGGCAATATAAAACATGCTAAATATCTGGACCGTGTTTATTATGATTATTTATATGGATTCAGACAACAAAAATATTTGATATGACGCTTCTTGCCTGGTAAAACCGTTATTACTTAGTATAGGTTAATGGAGCCAGTGGTGGGCACATATTTAATGGCCTTTACTCACGTGGATCTATAATAAAATGTGATGCAGATATTAAGATACCGAGGATGTCCTGTTCTTTGGGGTGGGCCCTAGCTGACATGTAGTGGGCTGTTTATATGAAGTCCTATAAAGAAGTCTCTGGGACCTTTGGGCAGACTGGGGGCCACATCCAAGAGCAGGGTCTCCAGTTGGACAGCTCGATCCAAAAGATCTATTGCAAAACACTAAAAAATACACGTGAAAACTATCCACAGGTTTAGCTGGGTGAGGGTGAGCATTCGAGACACGTAGCCATCACAAGAATCTCTCCGTTTATTGTTGTATAATAAGGTACCACAATAGAGTTTTAGGATATACATTTGTCTGTGAGCACAGTTACATCACATACACACACACTCACGGGTAATACACCTTGCACTTTGTAAAAGATAAACAGCACACAATGACTTTCTGTCCTTGTGCAAATCCCTGGTGTGTCCTTGTAACTCTTCTTAGGTTCATAGGATGGTTCCATAAGAGTCAAATATGCAATTTTAGGCTTTGATCACACTGGAGTTTTTGCCCGAAATATCAGCAACCACTCGTGTAAACAGGCCCATAGAATTCGAGTTGTGAACGATGCCTAAAGGTAGATAGACACTGTCTGATTTCTGTTGGGGAAAGAGTGGTTGACATCCTCCCCTCCAAAAAAAAGTTATTGAGACCCACAGACCAGATATATGCATTTATCTCAGCCCCTTCCTTGACTGATCTTTTTAGAAGAGGTTGAGATAGACGAAAAGGACAGTTTAGATTGTGGTACTTGTATATCCTTGTGGTTTGCTCATTGCGCTGGTTTAAAGAATGTCCGATGAGTTTAAAAAAAAACATGCAAACCGGCTTTCCTTTCAGAGAACCTCCCAATTTTCCTTGCAATCAATATAGCTCTTCTCTGTATTTTTATTTCCACCATAATTTATCCATCATTAAAGAAATATAACAAAAATAAAATATCTCCCTTTGATTCATATACAGTTAAATTTTGTCTGCTGTAATTTCGATTAGTTAAACCCAAATAAAGCCTGTGATTCCCTCCACTGCAAGACTGGCTGAAAACACATTGCAGAGATTTGTGGTATCAGCCAACCCGTTGGTTGAGAGGTTTTATTTGTGGATACGTAAAACGAGAACGTCAGTAGAAACTGATGCATAATTCTTTGCAATGCAGAGGGCCGCCTACCCATCTAAGACTTAATCTTCTATATTGTATCTATAGGCTTCTATTAGCCCCTCTAGAGAGTGCACAAAAACCAGAAATGCTACAGATGGAACCAATGACGAAGATGGAGACATCAAAGAAGACTTGGTGCCACAACAGCTTCCTCCACAACAATTTGAGGTGGAATAGACTTGGAAGGAGGAAGCAAAGACCAGCTCCCGTGAGGCTTCCTGTGAGACCCATTAACAGGGCAAAATGGGGCACATACATAGCCATAAGTAGAGTAAAGACGACTAGGGCACATCTAAGCGTAAGACCCCAAGATTTCAGTCTCCCATCACCCCCATAGCAGTTTGGAAAGAAGGCCTTTGTGCTCTCTTAAAAGAGTGACTTCTCCAAGACCTCTACTGCTGCAAAGAAAGGCAGTGGATAGGACAGCAGAGCTTTGGATACCAGAAATAGGTTGACCACTGCCCTGATGATTGATGGTAAGTTGTCTGTAATAACTTCCTTGGTTTCATCTGCCCAGGTTAGGTAAGCCAAAAGGGCAAAGAGTCCCTTGAGGATACAGGCTGCAATATGAGTCCAGTTCATCATACAATGAAATTCCTTTTGGTTCTGCATGTTCCCTTCCAGGGATGGCAGGAAGATCTGGGAGGTATAGCTGAAGACAATGATGCCAATGGAGATGGGGAACTTCTTAACATCAATGTAGAACTTCACTTTGTCTCAAGCCCAGTCCCTTGCTCTGGACAGACAGTAGGCAATCACCAGGATGTTAATGACAAAATGCGCTAAGGTGCAGAGCAAGCTGAACTTCGACACATTTAAGGTTCTTGAGAAACACTCAGGGCAGGAGCACAGTGGTGGCAATGATGGACCAAGACTTCTGGGATATGGACAAGCTTGGAAAGCTGTTGTACATCAAGTTGCCACTAACCACTACATAGATAATGCAGGTCATCACCAGTTAAATAATCTGGGCCACATTAACAACTGTTCCTCAGAGGGGGCAGGGTCTCTGGTGCATCTGCACCTGCTACACCCCTGGTAGTTCTGCCACTGGTCACAAAGGAGCAGGCGTTTCTATGAGTAACAGCGCTTGTTTATTTTGCTCCCTTAAAGAGATCAAAACACACATAAGCTACACTAATAGTAACCCTAGATTTTCTAAAAATTTTGTCATAATTCAGTTCAGTTATATTTTTTTCATGTTACTGTTTTTTTTGGCCTCATCAAGGAGCTGGGTCTATGGGTTCTGGGCAATAACCAGTGACGATAAATTGCAATAAATACACATTACACATTGTGTATATATATTACTATACACATGATTCCCACTTTACCTGCTTATGACTTTTCTCATGGGGTTACTCATCCCACTTAGAACCCCCTACAACAATGGGAAGTGCAGACTAATTCAAGGCTTAAATGGCTTTAGCAAGTATATATTGTTTCATCAACCTGCTTCACTGCATGTGAAATAGTATTGGTTTTATGTTAAGTATCCTTAAGTATTGATATTGGTACACATTAAAGTGGGCATGCTGCGGAGGATTCCAATGGCATCAATGCCTGGGCACTTGCATGTAGGTTTTGGACAGGAACCACATAGTATGCAGTTACTAATGCATCCACTTGGGGATACATGCTCCACAGATAAAATCATTTCTTAATTAGCTACATTCAGAATAACAGCTGAAATAAATATCAAGATTTAACACAAATTGCTTTCAAAATCAGGGTTTAAAGGATATTCATGTTATAGTCACCATTGCTGGAAACCAAAATGATAACTTTTTACTGCAGCGCTAAATCGCACCGATGCTTGCGAAATAACTGTGGTTTTTTTTTGTACTGAATTTGGGTAAGGCCATCTTCAAGGAGACATTGAATTAAATATAGAAGACACTGAACACTCTTGAAATACCATGGTTTTTGCGTTTTGCTCTAAATGGCCCCTCAAGTAATTGGATAGATAGATGTTAGATTATACATATATAAAATAAAGAAGAGCTTGTGAATAGGGAGAGAGAGAGAAGGAGATAGTGTATATGCATGTTTCATGTAAAGTGGGTTAAATCTCATAAATGATGTGTTTACCTTTTGTACATTTTGTAATAGAATCAATGGGATTTAATGAAACTGTCATGATGTTGGGTAGGAAGGGGGAATAGAGACAATTCAATGAGAGAGATGGGTGGATGTCTAAATCCTGTTGGTCTTTGAGGGAATGGTTTGTGCAGGGATGGGGTAGGTAGAGGTAGGTAAGGGATAAACGATTACATAGATAGAGGCAGGTGAAGTAATGCATGAATGAATGGATAGACTGCGGCTAATAAATGAGATGTTGCAAATAATGAGCAGATTAATAGAATGAAGGTGTAGACAGATGAGTAAGTGCATAGAAGGTGGAATAAGGGAGAATAACGGAAAGCAGATTTGTCGCTGGAGGGATTAGTGAGTTGTCGAACTAGGGGAAGGTAAAGGTGTAAATGCAGGGCTGGACGGTGGAATGTGTTATGTATAGGTGTAGATGAAGGAATTAGTAAATGGATGAATGGAAGGTTAAAGGTGTAGAAGAAGGGATTGATGGGTACATAGGGAATGGGGATATATGGACTGACTGAAGCCTGCATGGGGGGGGGTATTGAGCGGTGGGATAGTGGATGTAGGTAGGGAGGAGGATAGTTGGGTGCCTGTATCTGATTGAATGGGTTATGGATGAGGGGGTAGGTGTCTATGGGTAAGGAATTATGGGTAGTGTAAATGGTATGGTATATATATACATGTAAGTGAATAGAATATGATGAGGGGATTAAGTAGGGTATAGAATGAACAGATAGGCTTGTGAGTGTGAATACAGACAGACAGTGTCATTATGTGCCTGAGAGTGTACAGTATGTGAGTGCTCAGACATTAGACAGAAAGTCAGGGTGAAGGCAGCCGAGAGACCATTGTAAATCTGTGTCTATGAGACTGGGTGAGATATTGGCTATACAGACAGACAGAAAATAGCGTTACAGAGAGGGATGTATCATATCAGCGACAGGAGTCTGAACTGCAACGGTTGAGCGGGTGGCACTCTCTGGAGTAAAAGCGTTTGCGCACGGTTACGCACGCGCGTCCTCGTTTGCGCACGGTTACGCACGCGCGTCCTCGTTAGCGCACGGTTACGCACACGCGTCCTCGTTTGCGCACGGTTACGCACGCGCGTCCTCGTCTGCGCACCGCCGTGCCGGTTGCCTGGTGTGCCCGGCTAGCATTTCCCGAATCCGAATACTGTTCTACTTAATCTTCCTGGGAATCCCATCCTTATAAAGATATTACTGGAAAGATTTACTAGATTTACTAAAATCACAATCTAATTTATACCAATTATATTTGGGAATTCACAGATCTTTTCATTTAAAGCTGCGCCCACAATAATATCCCGTGTAATCCAAATGACTAGTAAGCAGTATATATGGGTATATTCCGAGCTACGTCCGTTACATATATACTCTACATACACATATCTAGTGTTTAGGAAGCATGTCTTATATAGCTAAGGGACAACCGTTCTAATTAGGAATTAGATATAATGTGAACGCACTTTATACTTATTCTTTATTGGGGTAATTACAAAAGATCTGGCCATTCTATTACATACTAAATATTTACTTAAAGGGGTGGTTCACCTTTAAGTTAACTTTTAGTATGTTATAGAATGGTCAATTCTAAGCAATTTTTCAATAAGTCTTCATTATTTCTTTTTCAAAGATTTTTAATTATTTGCCTTCTGACTCTGTCCAGTTTTCAAATGGGGAGTCACTGACCCTCATCTAAAAACCAAAAAAAGGCTACAAATTTTCTATTCAGGTCCCCTACCATTCATATTCCAGTCTCATATTCAAATCAGTGCATGGTTGCTTGTGCAACTTGGACCTAGCCACCATATTGCTAAAATTGCTAACTGGAGTGCTGCTGAATAAAAAGTGAAATAACTCAAAAACCAAATTTTTGCCCGCTTTAGTCACTTCGCCCTTTTTTTTCGTAAATTTGCCCCTAACCCTTCCTATGCCTTATTTACATGGTCAACAGTCTTTTACTGTGTTCCCAGAACTAAACCATAGTAAGAAACAACAGCCTACAAGCTCTAAACATAGAAATAGAAATAACTGGCACCATACATGTGGGTGTCCCTTGTTGGTTGGTGGGAACAAATACTGATATAGGGAGATTTTGTATTGCAGAACTGCTTCCCTGCTAACCTAAACAACTTTGCACTAATGCTGTGTTAACAAAGGAGCCTTTATAACAATATGGCTTTCCAGTGGTTTGACCGTATAGCACTGTGTCTCTCTAGTGATCTGAGTCCATCTCCAATCTCTAGGCATCTGCCTCTCAAATAGTTCTTCTATCCAGCTGTATATATCTGCACTGGTACAGGATTTACAGTATATTGACTGTCATCATATTACCTCTCTCAACCCCAAATGTTGCCTGTATCTCCTCTTATTGCTCCATATAAACCACCTTCATGACTCCTCATACATTATCAATTCTTTTTTTTTTTTCCCTTTTTTTGTTTTCCTCAATATTCTGAAAAAATTTAATGATCCTCTTGTTGAACTATCTGTAAGACAAGAGAGCAGCATTAGGGATTCACATAACACAACTACTGGCAATCTGTCCATCTTTCTGTCCAAATCCACAGATTTTTTTTTTACTTTTTATTGGTAACTGTGATTTTTTCTGTTTTGTCAGTGTTTGTGGCCTTGGCTACACCCTGGCTCTTTATTAAATGTAACTTGGTGCTCAGTCAGGGCTCGGGGGGGGGGGGGGATCAGCACCCTCCAAATACAGTATAGCAACCAGGTGACCGACACAACAGGGCAAGGCAATGCAAATCAGAGTTTCCCTTGAGATTATTTTGTTATTGTTATTATGACTACACAAACACAGCGAGACACCCTAAGTGCTTTATCTTATTGTGTCAGTCATTGGTTTGCCTTGTCTACTTAGTCCATGCCTGTGGCCTTGTCTGGGTAGGTAATGTTTGTAGCCCTGTCTTGTGTGCCTACACATCTATTGGAGCATTGCTCTTCCAAATGCATTCTTTCAATAATAAATGTGCTCTTTGGCCACTTTACTTTGTGCGTCACTCTGTAGATATCTCCGCTCCATGTGGGAATCACTTCTAAATGATAACTCTGCTTGCTGTGAGATCCAATATGCCATTCCATCAAGATATTACATTGTATTGGACAACTAATTAAGCCTATAGCTGCTCAGCACTCTTATTTTGTTACCTTCATAGACAGGCTAGGTGCAATGTTCCCTGTAATTCCTTCTTGGCTATGTGCGCAAAAAAATTCAATTGTGCGCACATTTTAAACTTGATTGCGCAGTTTTTAAAAACTGTGTGCTGAGGTCAATATTAATACCAAATTTTGTGTCAAAATTCTTTGTGCACAAGCGCACACCTTGGATGGAACATTGGCTAGGTCTATCTGTAAAATATGCACATCACACTCCGGTGAGTGTTCGAAATGGGGCTGAACTCATCTCAGGGGGCGAATTTCATGGATGGTGGGCTAATCCCAAAAGATTTTAATTGAAAGTTGGCAGTGAATAGTTACCTATAGCCTTAGATCAGGGGTCCCCAACCTTTTTCATCTGTGAGCAACATTCAGATGTAAAGAGAGTTGGGGAGCAACACAAGCATGAAACAAGTTCCTGGGTGGTGCCAAATAAGGGCTGTGATTGGCTATTGGTGGCCCCTATGTGGACTGGCAGCGTACAGGAGACTGTTTGGCAGTACATCTGGTTTTTATGCAACCAAAACTTGCCTCAAATCCAGGAATTTAAAAATAAGCAACATCCAAGGGGTTGGGGAGCAACATGCTGCTCACAAGCAACTGGTTGGGGAGCACTGCCTTAGGTACTTCCATTGTTATTTATTGTATATAATGGATGGCATCTGTTGTGCTCCAATAGGGGGAGGGGTCAAGCCAAAAAAGCCTACAAACCTCAGTGCCAAGGAACGCTGTTAATAACAAAGAGATGATTTATTTTGAAAATATATGTAGTGTTTCTATATGCTTCCTTTATGTATTGCACCTGCATGCACCTTGATTCCTGCTGAAAGCTACATTGAGCAGCCTAGACCTGTGTAGCAGTCGCAAAGTGCCCCTTAAATATCCATTATTGTTTCTTGATCCGCACTGTGAGGCTATAGCCGTCTGAAAAAGACCTTCTATACTACATTCTCACCCAGTAAACAATCAGATGTACATGACAGCTAACTGGATCCCATATAGTCACCCACAGATTCAATCCTGGAAAGGTATCTGCCATATGCTATGAGCGAACTCATACAGCTTTCTTAGCTTCGGCACTTATGTAATACTGCTTATCCATGCACACTTATTGTAACACCCCTGCCATGTAGGCAATACAAAACATGCTAAATATCTGGACAGTGTTCTAATGGTTATTTCTATGGATTCAGACAACAAAAATATTTGATATGACTCTTCTTGCCTGGTAAAACCGTTATTACTTAGTATAGGTTGATGGAGCCAGTGGTGGGCAGATATTTAATGGCCTTTACTCACGTGGATCTATGATAAAATTTGATGCAGATATTAAAATACCGACTACAGACACAGTCCCCTAGAGGCTTGAATGAAGAATTCAATGTTTTTTATAGAATTTGTATTGCCGGTTTAATAAACATTTTCCTTTATTTTTCGGATATTCGAAAAAAAGACGAATATGCATCCAGGGTGAGGTAAAACCTTTTTGCCATTATTAGGGACAGTTATTTGCTTATAGAACAATGTAAAACTGACATAATTAGCCCCTTATCATTGCTTAAAATATTGATACTTTGTGTAATCGGGAGATTCATGTCTGTAACATTTTTTTGGCAACATTTTTTGCAACATTGTGTGTATTAGGACTTTCACCTGGAGAGAATTGTTTGCAACATTTTTTGCACTTTTGGACATTGGACATTTCCTTTTTCTATTGGGGTGGTTTTTTGCCTATATATTGGGTATGCACGTACGTCTCTGTATCACCTGACGAAGGGGGAACGCCCTCTGAAATATTGTGTGACGCTATAAACGCACCAGGGGTATGACCCCGGTTTAACTCGCCTTGTGTGCCTGCTTGAATTGTTGGTCTGTTTTTTGCCCTCATCAAGGAGCTGGGTCTATGGATTCTGGGCAATAACCAGTGATGATAAATTGCAATAGATTTCTACTGTTGCTATTTTGCCCTACTACTTCCGCCTTGCACTGCTATACACATGATTCCCACTTTACCTGCTTATGACTTTTCTCATGGGGTTACTCATCCCATTTAGAACCCCCTAAAGACAACAATGGGCAATGCAGACTAACTCAAGGCTTAAATGGCCTCAGCAAGTATATATTGTTTCATCTCCCTGCTTCACTGCATGTGAAATAGTAATGGTTTTATGTTAAGTATCCTTAAGTATTGATATTGGTACACATTAAAGTGGGCATGCTGCGGAGGATTCCAATGGTATCAATGCCTGGGCACTTGCATGTAGGTTTTGGACAGGAACCACATAGTATACAGTTACTAATGCATCCACTGGGGCTACAGGCTCCACAGATAAAATCATTTCTTAATTAGCTACATTCAGAATAACAGCTGAAATAAATATCAAGTTTTAACACAAATTGCTTTAAGAATCAGGGTATAAAGGATATTCATTTTATAGTCACCATTGCTGGAAACCAAAATGATAACTTTTTACTGCAGCGCAAAATAGCACCGATGCCTGCGAAATAACTGTGTCTTTTTTTGTACGGAATTTAGGCAAGGCAGGGGTGCCATCTTCAAGGAGACATTGAATTTCAATCAAATGTAGTATGCACTGAACGCTCTTGAAATAGCATGGCTTTTGCACTTTTACTCCAAATGGCCCCTCAAGTAATTGGATAGATAGATGTTAGATTATACATATATAAAATAAAGAAGAGCTTGTGAATAGGTAGAGAGAAGGAGATAGATAGGACATATGGGTGGATGTTTAAATCCTGTTGGTCTTTGAGGGAATGGTTTGTGCAGGGATGGGGAGATGGGGTAGGTAGAGGTAGGTAAGGGATAAATGATTACATAGATAGAGGCAGGTGAAGTAATTCATGAATGAATCGATAGACGATGGCAAATAAAAGTGAATATGGAGCAAATGAATAAGAATGAATGTGTAGACAGATGAGTAAGATGTGGATCAACAGAAAAAGTTTTTTTGCCGCACACCACTTACTTTCTTGCTGGGTGCATCCGTATCCCTGGCTGCTTCCACGCCAATTGTTACAGCAAATGTATATCCAAAGTGGGAAGGAGCACACCAGAATAAGCAGGCAATGCCTTAGGTCATTTGCAGATTTATTGAGTACACAAGCTTTCGGGGACACAACCCCTTCCTCAGGTGCAATACAGAAACAATGAACATAGTGCAATTTAAACATTCAACCCCCAGACGGAAACGAGCAATTAATCCATCATGTGACTTATTAACCCTTTCAGTATTTATCCAAATCAAAAAGTCCCAAAAGATAGTGGTCAATCTGTGTGTAAATTATACAGATCAAATATCACAGTCTGCTTTCTTATCTGAAAAAGTATAACGTTACAAAACATATTAAAAACAATGTTACAAAAGTCATATACAATATATATAAAAAGATCTATAAAAAGCATCTAAGGCCAAAACTTTCATTAAGTCCCCTAGGGGAAAGCGAATCTATTTTGTTAATCCAAAAGGCCTCCCTCTGAAGTAGTTGTTTATTAACATTGCCCCCTCTTGGCAACTTGATCTGTTCTAATATAGTCCATCTTATTTGGGCAACAGTATGCTTAGCATAATAAAAATGTTTGGCCACGGATAACTCTGTTGCAAATTTACTTGAGTCTCCATTTTTTAATTTTTCTTTTTCGGGATTATAATTTCTTATATTGCTTTTGTGCTCATTCAGGCGAGTTTTCATACACCTTGACGTTTGTCCGACATAGGGAAGCCCACATGGGCATTTAATTAGGTATATTACATTAGAACTATTACAAGTGAAGTGGCCTTTAATCTTAATCGGGGTTCCTTTGGTGGGATGTGCTATACTATCACCCTTGATAATGCCCGTGCAATGTGCACATTTAATGCACTCAAAGGTGCCCATTCTCAAGGGTGCTAGCAGGCCAGTTGTTTTTGGTTTTTCTAAAAAAAAATTTTCAAATTTTTTTTGGAGACAGTTTGGCCTATTGATTTCCCTCGCCTGTAGGAAAATTGTGGCGTATCTCTAAAGATTTTCCCTACTTCCTTGTCATTCCTCAAGATTTTCCAATTTTTTAGTATACTTCTCTTCACGTATGGGGTTAGAATACCAAAACTCGTCACAAATGTCACTCTATTATTTGTGGATTTTTTTGTTTGTTTTCCTTTTCTGGTAAGTAGATCTTCACGTTTGATTTTTTTAATTTCCTGACTGATTGTTTGTATGTTACCTCCACTATAGCCCCGTTGTACAAACTTTCTAGCCATTTTTCCGATTCCAGATCGTACAGCTTATCATTAGAGGTAATTCTTCTAACCCTCTTAAATTGACCATAGGGTAAACTTTTGAATACCCCTGGAGGGTGGCAACTGCTAGGCAGTAAAGTGGTATTACAATCAGTTGGTTTGTAATGCATAGTGGTGGTTAAACTGTTATCCACAATTGAAACATTGACATCTAAAAAGACTAGCGTTTGTTCTGAATATTCAGATGTAAACTTAATTGTCTGATGTGCCTTGTTTAATTCTTTTGTCATTGTTTCAAATTGTTCCACATTACCATCCCACACTAAAAAGGAGAGATACGCCACAATTTTCCTACAGGCGAGGGAAATCAATAGGCCAAACTGTCTCCAAAAAAAAAAATTTAAAAATTTTTTTTAGAAAAACCAAAAACTACTGGCCTGCTAGCACCCTTGAGAATGGGCACCTTTGAGTGCATTAAATGTGCACATTGCACGGGCATTATCAAGGGTGATAGTATAGCACATCCCACCAAAGGAACCCCGATTAAGATTAAAGGCCACTTCACTTGTAATAGTTCTAATGTAATATACCTAATTAAATGCCCATGTGGGCTTCCCTATGTCGGGCAAAGATCAAGTTGCCAAGAGGGGGCAATGTTAATAAACAACTACTTCAGAGGGAGGCCTTTTGGATTAACAAAATAGATTCGCTTTCCCCTAGGGGACTTAATGAAAGTTTTGGCCTTAGATGCTTTTTATAGATCTTTTTATATATATTGTATATGACTTTTGTAACATTGTTTTTAATATGTTTTGTAACGTTATACTTTTTCAGATAAGAAAGCAGACTGTGATATTTGATCCGTATAATTTACACACAGATTGACCACTATCTTTTGGGACTTTTTGATTTGGATAAATACTGAAAGGGTTAATAAGTCACATGATGGATTAATTGCTCGTTTCCGTCTGGGGGTTGAATGTTTAAATTGCACTATGTTCATTGTTTCTGTATTTCACCTGAGGAAGGGGTTGTGTCCCCGAAAGCTTGTGTACTCAATAAATCTGCAAATGACCTAAGGCATTGCCTGCTTATTCTGGTGTGCTCCTTCCCACTTTGGATAGACAGATGAGTAAGTGCATTGAAAGGTGAAATAAGGGAGAATAATGGAAGGCAGATTTGTCAATGGAGGGATTAGTGAGTTGTCTGATTAGGGGAAGGTAAAGGTATAAATGCAGGGCTGGACGGTGGAATGTGGTTAGTATAGGTGGATGTAGGTAGGAAGGAGGATAGTTGGGTGCCTGTATCTGATTGAATGGGTTATGGATAAGTGGGTAGGTGTCTATGGGTTATGAATTGTGGGTAGTGTAAAGGGTATGGTATATGGGAATTTATGGGTAGATGGACATGTAAGTGAATAGAATATGATGAGGGGATTAAGTAGGGTATAGAATGAACAAATAGGCTTGTGAGTGTGAATACAGACAGACTGTGTCATTATGTGCCTGAGAGTGTACAGTATGTGAGTGCTCAGACATTAGACAGAAAGTCAGGGTGAAGGCAGCCGAGAGACCATTGTAAATCTGTGTCTATGAGACTGGGTGAGATATTGGCTATACAGACAGACAGAAAATAGCGTTACAGAGAGGGATGTATCATATCAGCGACAGGAGTCTGAACTGCAACAGTTAAGCAGCTGCCACTCTCTGAAGTAAAAACGTCCTCGCTCGTGTTTGCACGCGCGTCCTCGTTTGCGCACGGTTATGCACATGCGTCCTTGTTTGCGCACAGTTACGCACGCGCGTCCTTGTTTGCGCACGGTTACGCACGCGCGTCCTCGTTTGCGCACAGTTACGCACGCGCGTCCTCGTTTGCGCACAGTTACGCACGCGCGTCCTCGTTTGCGCACAGTTACGCACGCGCGTCCTCGTTTGCGCACCGCCGCGCTGGTTGACTAGGATGCCTTGCTAGCATTTCCCGACACTGCCAGAATTCGACTACTGTCCTACTTCATCCTCCTGGGAATCCCCTCCTTATAAAGTTATTATAGTAAAGATTTTGGAATCATATATTTATTCTTTATTGGGGTTATTACACAAGATCATTGTGGTTTCGTTTGGGGGACAGATTTGGAGGTTTCTGTATTATAGTGTTATAAGGTGAATATTGGGAATTGTGTGTCTCTACTATACAAATCGTCTGGAGCAGGTATTAGTACATTTGAAGGTGACAAGTTGATGCACAATGCGCAAATTTCACTGGGAGAAAAGGTGCGTCCAACCTGAAAGGCTGAAAAAAAGAAATTAATTTCTAGGGGATGAAAAGCCTGTCTGGTTGTTACTGCTCCATGTACGCTATAGGATTCCCCCCCCCAAAAAAATCCAATTATTCAACACAGTGTTTCTGAGATTTAGGGACAAGGTATTAGAGCTTAAGAAAAACTTGACCTTGGAGACTTGACCTCGGCCGATCAACTCTCAGGACTTGTGAGCTCTGAGGGGTTACAGAGATGCGGGGATGGGGGCAGAGTGCAAGGAATAACAGAGAGTGCCAGTGCCACATTTAGCCTATGCCCAAAGGAGATTGACTGCAGCGAGTTGTGCTGAGGAGCCAGATACCTGTAGAAGAAGGACGACTTACCTGGATACTGTTGGTGACATTCCAACCAGCTTCCCAGGATGTCATTATGGGTTTCCCATTGGAAGAAAGCTCAGAGCACAGTCCTTCATCTTTAGAGGGGAAAACTGTTTTTTTTTTTGCTCCCTTAAAGGGAACTTTTGAGTTCACTTTTAGTATGATATAGAGCAGGGGTCTCCAACCTTTTTTACTTGTGCGCCAAATTTAAATTTAAAAAGAGTTGGAGAGCAACACAAGCATGAGAAAGTCCATGGGGGATGTCAAATAAGGTATGTAATTGGCTGTTTGGTAATGGTAACCCCTTTGTGGAGTAGTAGCCTACATGAGGCTCTGTTTGGCACTACACCTGTTTTTTATGAAACCAAAACTTGCCTCTAAGCCAGGAATTCAAAAATAAGCACCTGCTTCGAGGCCACTGGGAGCAACATCCAAGGGGTCAGTGAGCAACATGTTGCTTGCGAGCTACTGGTTGGGGACCACTGATATAGAAAGTGATATTCTGAGGCAATTTGCAATTGGTTTTCATTTTTTATTACTGTGGGTTTCAAGTTATTTAGCTTTTTATTCAGCAGCTCTTCAATTTGCATTTGGTTGCTTGGGTTCAAATTACCCTAGCAACCATGCACCGATTTCAATAAGAGACTGGTATGTGAATAGGAGATGACCTTACTAGAAAGATGAGACATAAAAACTGCTATTTTATATTACTTTCTATTCAGATCCTCCACCATTCATATTCCAGTCTCATATTCAGATCAGTGCATGATTGCTAGTGTAGCTTGGACCCTAGAAACCAGATTGTTAATATTGCTAACTTGAGTGCTGCTGCTGAATAAAAATAACTCAAAAACCAAAAGTAATAAGAAATGAAAACCAACTGAAAATTCTCTCAGAATAAGACTCTCTACATCATACTAACATTTCTCTCAAAGGTAAACAACCTCTTTAACCTTTTCCCTGCCAAGCATGTAGGTACCTACATGCTGCGCCGTTCAGGGCCTCTCGCTGCACTGGTGGCTTTAGCCGCCGTGAAGGCGAGTCTGCGGCGTCCCCAACCCCTTAGGCAATGAGCTTAGGGGGCTCCCACCTCGGTCCTGCGACGCTATTGTCGCAGGGCCCGACTTCAGGCTATTACCTTATTCAGCAGAGTCACAGGAACATCGGAGACCTCGTGGGACACAATCCAGCGCCGGCCACTCACTTCCTGTGAGCGATCCTGGGCCCTCCAACGCTGCCAAGGACTCCCCCAGCCACAGAAACGGTAAGTAGCGTTTCTTTACTGGTTTACACACATTTACACACTCATGTATGTACACACCCACTACACATGTAACTAAAGGGAGGTGTTTTTTTGCTTTTCTGTTTTTTTTTGTCTTTTGTACACTTACATACTTTTGCACATATTTACACACTTACATACTCATATAGACACATTTACACACTTTTTAGAGCTTACACACATGCATACACAAGCACACACATACAGGTATATATTTTTTAAAATTTTTTTTTTTTTAGTTCTTCATTTTATCAGTTTTCCTCTTGTTATTTCACTAAAAACTGTTGATTTCACAGCGTGACTAATGGATCAAGCATTCTGACCACTAGCCACGCTGTCGGATCAGTTATTTTGTTATGTCATTGATTTGCCTAATTGTTTTTGATTTTTTTATGATTTTATGCTTGCATTGTTGTTTATTTGCATTGTTGTTTTTTCTAGCGTCATTTGCACTTAGATCATTTGGAGTACAAACAAATTTTTTGTAATTTTGGATTCGCCACAATGTGTACTTTACAAAAATATATGGTTTTGGGGGGTCTTTCCGCTGTTAGAGGGTCTTGGGCACATAATTTTCAGTCCAGGGTCTATTTTTACAGAAGGTGAATCGGTAGCAGAGAAAATTCATATGCACTATTTTTATTTGGGGTCTGCATATGCCAGATGCTTTGGTATATCTATGCATATTGGGCATCAAACTGTCCAGTAGACCCTTGGCGTCAACATTTAGGGTGTTTTACAATTGTATGTAGGAAATTAAGTGAGATAAATGCGGCCAATTGCAATATTTTTAGACAATTTTCAGTAATGTCACAAATCGCTGCCTTTAGCGTTGCTTTGCAGTATGGTAGTTTGGCGTAGAAAGACATAATTACGTATTTTGGATTTGTCAGAATGTGTACTATTGAGGTGATTTTTTTACTATTGAGTGATTTTCAGAAAAAATTGCCAAATTTGCGTCTTGGTACTTTGGAGTAGAAAGACATGCATACCCATTTTAGATTCACGGGAATGTGTATTTTCCAAAAATATATGGTTTTCTGGGGTGAACAAACATTTTTTTACTTTTGCCTCTGCTGTAAATGTGTTGATTTTCCAGTATTTGGCATTAGAGAACTCTTTTGGGGTTTCTTCGTTCTGGGGTTCCTATATGCTACACACTTAGGTGTACCTATGCACGTTGGGCATCAAGCTATTCAGCGGATCCCGGGCTTTCATATTTAGGGTGTTTTATCTTGGTATGTGATGATATGTGGGAGATACGAGGCTTCAGAGTTGGAGTATTGAGGTGATTTTCAGAAATGTCAAAAAAATTGCCAAATGTAGGAAAGCTTTGTGGCAGTGGTGGAACTACTAGGGGTGCAGGGGTGCAGCGGCACCTGGGCTCGTTTCCCTGCACCCCCGATGGGGCCCGCAACGCAACAGGGGTATAGTTGTGTCCAAATTGCCGGTTCTCAAAGGCACGCTCCACCAGCAGCGTGCTGCGCGTGACGTCACCGGCGGCACACTTGCGGGGCCCAATTTCCATCTCAGTTTTGGCAGGCCCTGCCCTACCCCCTCGCCTGGCAGCGTCTGGCTCTGATCCAGACCCTATCTACCTAGAACATACAGTATTTGGTGTTTAGCAACAGCCTGAAGACCATCAGTTTGAAATCTTCATACAAACTCTCAGCACAAGGTATTACTGTGGCTTGGCAGCAGTGAGCAAAAATAACAAGATTACTGATATCACTCTGCATTACAGGGGCAGCAGGGAGCTGGTATCAGGCACGGCAAGAGTAATCCCTACCTTCTCTATTATGTTCAATCTGTGTCATTTATTGACAGTTTTGGGGATTAATTTCCAGTAGCATCTATGACAGTATGGGCACCAGGCAGCCTTAAACAATATGAGTGCTGATCCAGATCCTAAAAGATTGTGGTATTAATATAAAGTATGTAAAGTATTATGTGGGTAAAATAATGCATCTATTGCCACATCTTACAAATCACCAGATCTGCAGGCCAAATGTGTCATAGTCAGGAAGTCATTGGATGTTTTAGTAAGATTAGCCAATTTGCACAAGATTATTCAATCACCATAAAATCTTAAATAGGCTATGAGCCAGATTGGGCCAAGGTCTCTTTGTAAAAAATCACTGATTTTTAAAGTCCAGGCCAAGGGCATGGAAAACCATGGACAGCCCTAACTGAACGACACCAGTACATTCTAAATGGTTGTTATGGGTTTCAGTACCAGGACAAACCTAATGCTAAAATCACATACTAATATAGTCCAATATTGCTTGGCAGTTTAGAAATCTATTGACAAATGTAATGGTTACCCTAACCAACATCTAGTCAGGTACTGGCCAGATATCTCAGACTAGCTTGAAAATTCCATATGAAGGGCACATTAACCTATGGATGTTGTTCCCTCCCTACGAGCCTGCATCAGCCCATTGTGTGATTTTATCTTTGGTTCAGGAATGAAAACATTGGATTATAAGACACATAACTGGCATATCTAGATTGGTAAGGATTCTCTCATTTGGTGAGATATTAGAATGATTGAATGGCCAGTTGAGGTTCTCTTATGCAATAACATGAACCTATATTAATGCAATCTTTGAGTCTAACTGTATTCCTTAAGAACAAGACCACATTTTGCATTTATGTAAGACACACCTAGATATGAGGAAACTTTTTAAAACCTTTTTAAAGCTAATTAACACTCCCCACATATCATAGCTTTTGCCCCTGACAGTTATAAAATGAGGTGTGATGCAGGGCCGGAACTAGGGGTAGGCAGAGTAGGCACGTGCCTAGGGCGCGAAGCTTAGGGGGCGCCAGGCACGTATCACCTCTGCCTGCTACCCCTAGTCCGGTCCCCTCTCCGCTCTTTGTTGACTGTCCACTTCCACGTTGATTTGCCAAATATGCGTCAACCGGCGCATGCGCATGAGCAAGCGCAAGCGCCTCTTCACACGTGCGCACAAGTGTCCAATAGACGCTCACGAGCATGAGCATGTCCTGTCGGTGTCAGGAAGTGGCCGGCTTGACTGCGGCTGGGCTGCTGGCAGGGTTCCCTGCTCAGGAGTCTTATTGTTGCACCTTGCAGGCAGTATCACGTCCACACAAGCTTCCACCCGTAAGAACGCATTTTAGGACATCCTGCGCCTAAATACCTTTGCTGCATGCGTTGTCCTATGCCTTCTCCATAGCGCATTGTTTGCTTTTCTAGTCACGCATGCTCCAAATGCGCAGTCACACCTCCGCTCTGTAGCCTCCCTCATGACCCGGCTCTGAGATTCTCTTTTTTGATCAGCAGTGTTTCTGGGGCATGCTTTCTTCATTGGTGTCAGAGTGGGGTCCATCACTAAAGTGGTGAAACGCAGGTTGACCCGTGTCTAACCCATAACCATCCTCTACCAACTCAATCTACATACTGCCATGACTTAAATACCCATAGGCACAATATCTAAGTGAAAAACCCTATAGAAACCCTCTGATCCACAAGATTTGGGCTTGCTCGGTACAACAATAAAAATTCTGATTTTAGTACTGCGGGAAGAAGCACTCCCTCTTGGCTCCTACTGGCACAAGTACATATTTGGGGGCAAATAGTTTTTGGCTGCTTCTGGCACAGGTACAGATTAAGGGCAATATGAGGGTTTGGCTGCTGCTGGTCAGGTACATGGGGCAATATGGTGGCTGTTGGCACAGGTAAACAGATGTTTGAGGCAATATTGTGGATATTTGGCTGCTGCTGGCACAGGCATATATTTGGGGGCAATATGATGGATTTTTGCCTCCTGTTTGCACAAGTAAATATTTGGGGGCAATATTGTGACAATGTTGGCTCCTGCTGGCACAAGAACATATTTGGGGGAAATATTGTGGATTTTTTGGCTGCTGCTTGCACAGGTACAGATTGGCGATTTAGGGGCAATCTGATAGATTGACTGCCATTGGCACAGGTACAAATGGGGGTAACATGATGGCTGCTGGCACAGGTACATGGGGCAATATGAATGCTAAGTTGGGAAATGGTAATCAGGACCGGGTGGGGGCACTGATTGAAGCCCTTGCCTAGGGTGCCAAAATACCTTGGCCCGGCCCTGGTGTGACGAAAAGAGGCTAAGCAGAGTCTACTGTTTCTACCTATGGCAGAAGGACAAATTTGTTCTACTATTAATTAGTAAAATAAGTCAAAAACCTTTGATTATGGTTATGGTTTGATTGGAAGCTGGATCTCTAAATCCAATCACTGTAAATTCGACTGAAAATAAATGTGGCTGGCACCAATGTTTCTTTCTTTTTGTTATAAACTAACGGAGGGGCTCATACCAGGCTGAACCTGCAAATGAGGGCTTGAACTGGAAAAGTCTAGCAACCACTATAAGCAACTGGACGGCGCTCTGGTGAAAAAAGATTTATTGTCGCAGACTGCGGATAGCACTCACCTAACGAGTTTTGGGAACAACTTCCTTAATCAGAGGCATAGGAAGCCTATGATTAAGGGAGTTGTTCCCAAAACGCATTAGGTGAATTCTCTCCGCAGTCTGCTGCAAGAATTTTTTTTTTTCACCTGAGTTCTGTCCATTTGCTTATATTGGTATATGATTACAGAACTCTTGTTTATTGGCTCATGTGACCTAACATGTATGGTTTGTTTGTAATGTTTGTTTGCACCGTGAATCCTACGATCCCAGGGGACGGCCCTTATTTTTTTAAAATGACTATTTTCTATTTACGATTATCCAATGGCACATACTACTAAAAAAATGATATTACAGGTATTATGAAAATGGTTTATTTACATGAACAGAGTTTTACATATGTGCTGTTTTATGCAATATATTTTTATAGAGACCTATACAGGCCTGAATTTGTGGAGAGGCCACCTAGGTCTGGGCCTAGGGCGGAGGGATTTTAGGGGGGGGCGGCATGCTGTCCAACTACACCCACATTGGTTCAACAGTGGGGATGCGCTGGAGATACAATCATTTTTTTTAAATTTCCCATGCGCCAATCCCCATTGCTCCAGTCCAGATGATAAAAGGGGAGGGGAGAGGGGCAACAAATGGCAGTGGGACTAGGGACCCCCACTATGTAAATCTGGCCCTGGACGTACATTGTTCAGGGGGTATAGTTTTCCTTTTAGCGTGTACCAATAATATCTTTCATAAGATTTTCTTTTGGGCATTTTCCCCTCAAGGGAAACTCATGGCCTGTCTGTGCTCTGGTTTAGGGCCCGGCCCAGCAGCTGCGCTTCCATCCCCGTACGACTGCACCCGCATCACGTGCAGTATCGGACTGGGACACCAGGGGCCCACCAAAAATCCTTAGACCAGGGGCCCACTCTCAGTACTACAGTATTATTTTTCTTCTCACTCAACCTCTATTTTCCTATTCTCTTTTCTTTACATACTATAATCTATTATTCTGTCTCTATGTTCTCATAGAAATAGGGAATGGCCATGAAATAGGCTAAATATTTAGCAGCATGAGGGCCCACTGACACCTGGGCCCACCGGGAGTTTTCCTGGTATCCCTGTGGACAAGTCCGACACTGATCACGTGTGTTCAATTAGTTCTCATCATTAGACATATCCTTCCACGTTTCCTTCTGACTCTGCAAAACTGTAGTTTATTACCCACCAACACCACCCACTTCTGCACACTGCTCCAGTACACTGTCATACAGTCCTATAGTGTCCAGTCTCACTTTCTCTCCTCTCTCTTTAGCTCTCTTGTACTCGCTCTTCTTTATCTACTCTTTCTATTTCCTATACAGTGCCTCATCACACACTTACTCTCTCTTTCCTCTCTTCTCTATTCTCTCGTCTCTGCTCTCTCTTCTCTATCCTATACAGTGCTCCATCACTCACTTCACTCTCTCTACTCTCTCTTCTCTGCTCTCTCCCTCCTCTCTCTTTCTCTCCTATACAGTGCCCCATCGCCCAGACTCACACATATACTGGGGAAGTCTCAGAATAAGATGCAAATGTTTAACCATAAAGTTGACACTTAGTAACCCAAACAGAATGTTGTTTTATTTAGTCCTAGGCTGGGTGCCAGTGGGGGAATATTATTAGGCAGTTACTGGCAAATCTTTAGGCAAACAGGCCAGTGTCTGCCAAATAATCTGGACCATACTATCCCCTGAAGATGCAGAGACTGGCTTCCCCCAGTCACCCCTTCAGAGTCCAGTCACCGATCTCTGGCAAGCAAGGCAAGGAAGATATTGGTATTGGTACTTGCTTTTTTTTTATTCAGGCTCTCTGCAGTTCCTATTCCAATATTTGATTCAAATTAAATCCTAGTTGCTAGGGCAATTGGTCACTAGCAACCAGACTGCTGAAATTGCAAACTGGAGAGCTGCTGAATAAAAAGCTAAATATTGCATACCGCAAATAAAAAACTTTAAAAACCAATTGCAAAGTTTCTAAGAAACTCCCTCTGTGCACAATATTAAAGTTAATGTAAAGGTGAACAACCCATTTAATGCTGCACTGATTAACCCTTGTCATTAACACAGTAAAAAATTAATTTCACACTCCTTTGCTTATATCCTTTGAGTACAGGTATGATACCTGCTATCCAGAATACTCAGGACCAGGGGATTTCCAGATAATGGACCTTTCCATTATTTGCTAATTTTGCAGTATTTGGAAATACAGAACTGATAACTCGTATGGGGTGTCTTCGTTCAGGAGCCCCTATACGCCACATACTTAGGTGCACCTATGCATATTGGGCATCAAACTGTTCAGCGGACCCTGGCTTTCAGATTTAGGGTGTTTTATCTTGGTATCTATTGATATGTTGGAGATACAATGCTGTAGACTGGACAGTTTGTGGTCATTTTTCAGAAATGTCACACATTTTTATAAAAACTGCTAATTTTAGGAAAGAATTGCAACTTGGTAGCTTTGAGTTCAAATATATATTTACCCATTTTGAACTCGTTAGAATCTGTTCTTTCCAATAATGTGCAGTTTTTTAGGGTAAACCTACTGTTAGTGGAATGTTTGGCCTTGAAATCAGATGTATGCAGTTTTGTGGAGCAGTGCAGTGGAAATGTGGTAGTTTGATTCTAGTTTTTGATCTATAGAAGTGAGAAATCTCCAAAACTATATATATTTGGTATTGGCGCGTTCGGGAGACACAGAACTTTCGAAATCTGCTGTGTTCTCGTACATAAAATAAATTATGTTTCTGATATTTGCGTTTGTATCATGAAACACTGTTTTTTTATACACTTAGAAGCCCATATCTTTTTACAGGAGTGGAATTACAACAAAATTCTAGCATGTTTTGAAAGCTTTTGTTTTCCTGGGTAAACTAAAAGACCCCCCCCCCCCCCCAGGAAAGGCCCCTAAAGTGAAAGATCACAAAATGTTCAAAAATGGTCTGGCAATAAAAGTATCAACTTGGCCAAATTGGCTGGCAGTGAAAAGGTTAAAGGTGAACCACCCTTTTAAAGCGACCAAAACACCCATAAGCTACACTAATAGTAACCCTAGATTGTCTTTTTTTTAAAAAAATTTGTCTTAATTCAGTTCAGTTATGTATTTTTTTCATGTTTTTGGCCTCATCCTTCACAGGAGCTGGATCTATGGATTCTGGGCAATAACCAGTGACGATAAATTGCTACTGTTGCTATCTTGCCCTACTACTTCCACCTTGCACTACTATACACATGATTCCCACTTTACCTGCTAATGACTTCTCTCATGGGGTTACTCATCCCATTTAGAACCCCCTAAAGACAACAATGGGTAGTGCAGACTAACTCAAGGCTTAAATGGCCTCAGCAAGTATATATTGTTTCATCTCCCTGCTTCACTACATGTGAAATAGTAATGGTTTTATGTTAAGTATCCTTAAGTATTGATATTGGTACACATTAAAGTGGGCATGCTGCGGAGGATTCCAATGGCATCAATGCCTGGGCACTTGCATGTAGGTTTTGGACAGGAACCACATAGTATACAGTTACTAATGCATCCACTGGGGCTACAGGCTCCACAGATAAAATCATTTCTTAATTAGCTACATTCAGAATAACAGCTGAAATAAATATCAAGTTTTAACACAAATTGCTTTAAAAATCAGGGTTTAAAGGACATTCATATTATAGTCACCATTGCTGGAAACCAAAATGATAACTTTTTACTGCAGCGCTAAATAGCACCGATGCCTGCGAAATAACTGTCTTTTTTTGTACTGAATTTGGGCAAGGCAGGGGTGCCATCTTCAAGGAGACATTGAATTTCAATCAAATGTAGTATGCACTGAACGCTCTTGAAATAGCATGGCTTTTGCATTTTTGCTCCAAATGGCCCCTCAAGTAATTGAATAGATAGATGTTAGATTATACATATATAAAATAAAGAAGAGCTTGTGAATAGGGAGAGAGAGAAGGACATAGTGTATATGCAAGTTTCAAGTGGGATAAATCTCATAAATGATGTGTTTACCTTTTGTACATTTTGTAATAGAATCAATGGGATTTAATGAAACTGTCATGATGTTGGGTAGAAAGGGAGAAGAGAGACAATTCAATGAGAGAGATGGGTGGATGTCTAAATCCTGTTGGTCTTTGAGGGAATGGTTTGTGCAGGGATGGGGAGATGGGGTAGGTAGAGGTAGGTAAGGGATAAACGATTACATAGATAGAGGCAGGTGAAGTAATGCATGAATGAATGGATAGACTGCGGCAAATAAAGGTGAATATGGAGCAGATGAATAGAATGAAGGTGTAGACAGATGAGTAAGTGCATTGAAGGTTTTATAAGGGAGAATAATGGAAGGCAGATTTGTCGCTGGAGGGATTAGTGAGTTGTCTGATTAGGGGAAGGTAAAGGTGTAAATACAGGGCTGGATGGTGGAATGTGGTATGTATAGGTGCAGACTGAAGCCTGCATGGGGGGGTATTGAGCGGTGGGTTAGTGGATGTAGGTAGGAAGGAGGATAGTTGGGTGCCTGTATCTGATTGAATGGGTTATGGATGAGTGGGTAGGTGTCTATGGGTAAGGAATTATGGGTAGTGTAAAGGGTATGGTATATGAGAACTTATGGTTAGATGGACATGTAAGTGAATAGAATATGATGAGGGGATTAAGTAGGGTATAGAATGAACAAATAGGCTTGTGAGTGTGAATACAGACAGACTGTGTCATTATGTGCCTGAGAGTGTACAGTATGTGAGTGCTCAGACATTAGACAGAAAGTCAGGGTGAAGGCAGCCGAGAGACCATTGTAAATCTGTGTCTATGAGACTGGGTGAGATATTGGCTATACAGACAGACAGAAAATAGCGTTACAGAGAGGGATGTATCAAATCAGCGACAGGAGTCTGAACTGCAACAGTTAAGCAGGTGCCAGACGCGCGTCCTCGTTTGCGCCCGCGCGCCCGCGCATAGTTGCGCATGCGCGCCCTCGTTTGCGCACGGTTACGCACGCGCGCCCTCGTTTGCGCACGGTTACGCACGCGCGCCCTCGTTTGCGCACGGTTGCGCACGTGCGTCCTCGTTTGCGCACGGTTGCGCACGCGCCTCCTCGTCTGCGCACCGCCGCACCGGATGTCTGGGGTGCCCGGCTAGCATTTCCCAACACTGCCAGAATCCGAATACGGTTCTACTTCATCTTCCTGGGAATCCCCTCCTTATAAAGATATTATTTTAAAGATTTACTAGAGTTACTTAAATCACAATCTAATTTATACCAATTATATTTGGGGATTCACAGATCCTTTCATTTAAAGCTGCGCCCACACTAATATCCCGTGTAATCCAAATGACTAGTAAGCAGTATATATGGGTATATTCCGAGCTACGTCCGTTACATATATACTCTACATACACATATCTAGTGTTTAGGAAGCATGTCTTATATAGCTAAGGGACAACGGTTCTAATTAGGAATGAGATATAATGTGAACGCAATTTATACATATTCTTTATTGGAGTAATTACAAAAGATCATCGTGGTTTCGTTTGGGGGACAGATTTGGAAGTTTCTGTATTATAGTTTTATATGGGGAATATTGGGAATTGTGTGTCTCTACTATACAAATCATCTGGAGCAGGTATTAGTGCCAGTGCCACATTTACCCTGAAAATTTTGTTGTACGGCCCCCGGCGGCCCTGATGTCCTCTAATGTACTTGTAAAGTGTAATCATGTCCCCTCGCAAGCGCCTTTTTTCCAGAGAAAACAACCCCAACCTTGACAGTCTACCCACAGTCTATGTATTGTTGCAAATATCAGAAAGGCAGAATCATTGGTACAGGTGTGGGATCACTAATCCCAAAACCCATTATGCAGAAAGCTCTGCATTACGTGACGCCCATTTTTCTGTAACAATAAAACAGTAGCTTGTACTTGATGGTAACTAAGCTGCCTGCATCCATTTTGGTAGCAAAATAAACTTATTGGCTCTAGGGGACTGTGTCTGTAGAGTCCATATCCAATAGCTTTCGCGTTGTAGTAATTTTTGTTAAAAGTCTTGTCCCTGTTTCTC
This sequence comes from Xenopus laevis, assembly GCF_017654675.1. Lineage (NCBI taxonomy): Eukaryota > Metazoa > Chordata > Amphibia > Anura > Pipidae > Xenopus > Xenopus laevis. The sequence goes on from NC_054387.1 coordinate 39,619,669, forward strand.
ATTCACTTTTTCCAGAATCTGCCAACGGATCTGTGAAACCCAATGTTTGTTCTCATAAATAAAAAAAAAAAAAACAACTTTAGCCAAACATTTTTATGAGAACAAACCTTGGGTTTCACAGATCCGTTGGCAGATTCTGGAAAAAGTGAATGAGAAACAGGGACAGGACTTTAAACAAAAATTACTACAACGCTTGAATGAAGGATTCAATTTAAAATGTTTTTTTATAGAATTTTTATTGCAGGTTTAATAAACCATTTTCCTTTATTTTTCAGATATTCGAAAAAAAGTCAAATATGCATCCAGGGTGAGGTAAAACCTTTTTGCCATTATTAGGGACAGTTATTTGTTATGCTGATAGAACACTGTGAAACTGACATAATTAGCCCCTTATCATTGCTTAAAATATTGATACTTTGTGTAATCCGGAGATTCATGTCTGTAAAAAAAATTTTTGGCAACATTTTTTGCAACATTGTGTGTATTAGGACTTTCACCTGGAGAGAATTGTTTGCAACATTTTTTGCACTTTTGGACATTGGACATTTCCTTTTTCTATTGGGGTGTTTTTTTTGCCTATATATTGGGTATGCACGTACGTCTCTGTATCACCTGACGAAGGGGGAACGCCCTCTGAAACGTTGTGTGACGCTATAAACGCACCAGGGGTATGACCCCGGTTTAACTCGCCTTGTGTGCCTGCTTGAATTGTTGGTCTGTTTTTTGGCCTCATCAAGGAACTGGATCTATGGATTCTGGGCAATAACCAGTTATGATAAATTGCAATAGATTTCTACTGTTGCTATCTTGCAATACTACTTCCGCCTTGCACTACTATACACATGATTCCCACTTTACCTGCTTATGACTTTTCTCATGGGGCTACTCATTCCATTTAGAACCCCCTAAAGACAACAATGGGCAATGCAGACTAACTCAAGGCTTAAATGGCCTCAGCAAGTATATATTGTTTCATCTCCCTGCTTCACTGCATGTGAAATAGTAATGGTTTTATGTTAAGTATCCTTAAGTATTGATATTGGTACACATTAAAGTGGGCATGCTGCGGAGGATTCCAATGGCATCAATGCCTGGGCACTTGCATGTAGGTTTTGGACAGGAACCACATAGTATACAGTTACTAATGCATCCACTGGGGCTACAGGCTCCACAGATAAAATCATCTCTTAATTAGCTACATTCAGAATAACAGCTATAATAATTATCAAGATTTAACACAAATTGCTTTCAAAATCAGGGTGTAAAGGATATTCATTTTATAGTCACCATTGCTGGAAACCAAAATGATAACTTTTTACTGCAGCGCTAAATAGCACCGATACCTGTGAAATAACTGTGTCTTTTTTTGTACTGAATTTAGGCAAGGCAGGGGTGCCATCTTCAAGGAGACATTGAATTCAATCAAATGTAGTATGCACTGAACGCTCTTGAAATAGCCTGGCTTTTGCACTTTTACTCCAAATGGCCCCTCAAGTAATTGGATAGATAGATGTTAGATTATACATATATAAAATAAAGAAGAGCTTGTGAATAGGGAGAGAGAAGGAGATAGATAGGACATATGGGTGGATGTCTAAGTCCTGTTGGTCTTTGAGGGAATGGTTTGTGCAGGGATGGGGAGATGGGGTAGGTAGAGGTAGGTAAGGGATAAATGATTACATAGATAGAGGCAGGTGAAGTAATGCATGAATGAATGGATAGACAATGGCAAATAAAAGTGAATATGGAGCAAATGAATAAGAATGAAGGTGTAGACAGATGAGTAAGTGCATAGAAGGTGGAATAAGGGAGAATAATGGAAGGCAGATTTGTCGCTGGAGGGATTAGTGAGTTGTCAGATTAGGGGAAGGTAAAGGTATAAATGCAGGGCTGGATGGTGGAATGTGGTATGTATAGGTGCAGATGAAGGAATTAGTAAATGGATGAATGGAAGGTTAAAGGTGTAGAAGAAGGGATTGATGGGTACATAGGGAATGGGGATATATGGACTGACTGAAGCCTGCATGGGGGGAGGTATTGAGCGGTGGGTTAGTGGCTGTAGGTAGGTAGGAGGATAGTTGGGTGCCTGTATCTGATTGAATGGGTTATGGATGAGTGGGTAGGTGTCTATGGGTAAGGAATTATGGGTAGTGTAAAGGGTATGGTATATGGGAATTTATGGTTAGATGGACATGTAAGTGAATAGAATATGATGAGGGGATTAAGTAGGGTATAGAATGAACAAATAGGCTTGTGAGTGTGAATACAGACAGACTGTGTCATTATGTGCCTGAGAGTGTACAGTATGTGAGTGCTCAGACATTAGACAGAAAGTCAGGGTGAAGGCAGCCGAGAGACCATTGTAAATCTGTGTCTATGAGACTGGGTGAGATATTGGCTATACAGACAGACAGAAAATAGCGTTACAGAGAGGGATGTATCATATCAGCGACAGGAGTCTGAACTGCAACGGTTAAGCAGGTGCCACTCTCTGAAGTAAAAGCGTCCTCGCTCGTGTTTGCACGCGCGTCCTCTTTTGCGCACAGTTACGCACGTGCGTCCTCGTTTGCGCACAGTTGCGCACGCGGGTACTCGTTTACGCACCGCCGCGCTGGTTGACTAGGATGCCTTGCTAGCATTTCCCGACACTGCCAGAATTCGACTACTGTCCTACTTCATCCTCCTGGGAATCCCCTCCTTATAAAGATATGATAGTAAAGATTTTGGAATCATATATTTATTCTTTATTGGGGTTATTACACAAGATCATTGTGGTTTCGTTTGGGGGACAGATTTTGAGGTTTCTGTATTATAGTGTTATAAGGGGAATATTGGGAATTGTGTGTCTCTACTATACAAATCGTCTGGAGCAGGTATTAGTACATTTGAAGGTGACAAGTTGATGCACAATGTGCAAATGTCACTGGGAGAAAAGGTGCGTCCAACCTGAAAGGCTGAAAAAAAGAAATTAATTTCTAGGGGATGAAAAGCCTGTCTGGTTGTTACTGCACCATATACGCTAGGCTATAGGATCCCTCCCCCCCCGAAAAAAAAATCCAATTCTTCCTCACAGTGTTTCTGAGATTGAGGGACAAGGTATTAGGGCTGAAGAAAAACTTGACCTTGGAGACTTGACCTCGGCCGATCAACTCTCAGGACTTGTGAGCTCTGAGGGGTTACAGAGATGCGGGGCTGGGGGCAGAGTGCAAGGAATAACAGAGAGTGCCAGTGCCACATTTACCCTATGCCCAAAGGAGATTGACTGCAACGAGCTGTGCTGAGGAGCCAGATACCTGTAGAAGAAGGACGACTTACCTGGATACCGTTGGTGACGTTCCAACCAGCTTCCCAGGCTGTAATTTTGGGTTTCCCATTGTAAGAAAGCTCAGAGCACAGTCCTTCATCTTTAGAGTACAGGTCTATGCTTCTCAGAGAGTTTAGGTTCATATTTACTACATGAGCCTTTTATAAAAACATTATTTCTTTCTGAGCCATTAAACTGTGACTCACACTGAAAATCACTTGAGTGCAGGGCCGGATTTACATAGTGGGCGCCCCTAGGCCTGATCTCGTTTGTCACCCCGTCAGGGAGAAAATTTCATGGATGGTGGGCTAATCCTAGTAGGGGGAAGAGTCAAGCCGAAAAGGCCTGCAAACCTCAGTGCCAAGGAACACTGTTAATTACAAAGGGAATCTTTATTTTGAAAATATATGTAGTATTTCTATTTGCTTCCATTATCTATTGCACCTGCATGCACCTTGATTCCTGCTGAAAGCTACATTGAGCAGCCTAGACCAGTGTAGCAATCACAAAGTGCCCCTTAAATATCCATTATTGTTTCTTGATCCGCACTGTGAAGCTTTAGCCGTCTGAAAAATACCTTCTATACTACATTCTCATCCAGTAAACAATCAGATGTACATGACAGCTAACTGGATCCCATATAGTCACCCACAGATTCAATCCTGGAAAGGTATCTGCCATATGCTATGAGCGAACTCATACAGCTTTCTTAGCTTCGGCACTTATGTAATACTGTGTATCCATGCACACTTATTGTAACACCCCTGCCATGTAGCCAATACAAAACATGCTAAATATCTGGACAGTGTTCATAATGGTTATTTATATGGATTCACACAACAAAAATACTTGATATGACTATTCTTGCCTGGTAAAACCGTTATTACTTAGTATAGGTTAATGGAGCCAGTGGTGGGCAGATATTTAATGGACCTATGATAACATGTGATGTAGATATTAAGATACCGAGGATGTCCTGTTTTTTGGGGTGGGCCCTATCTGACATGTAGTGGGCTGTTTATTATGAAGTCCTATAAAGAAGTCTCTGGGATCCTTGGGAAGACTGGGGGCCACATCCAAGAGCAGGGTCTCCAGTTGGACAGCCCTATCCAAAAGATCAACTGCAAAACAATAGAAAATACATGTGAAAACTATCCACAGGTTTAGCTGGGTGAGGGTGAGCATTCAAGACACGTAGCCATCACAAGAATCTCTCTGTTTATTGTTGTATAATAAGGTACCACAATAGAGTTTTAGGATATACATTTGTCTGTGAGCACAGTTACATCACATACACACACACTCACGGGTAATACACCTTGCACTTTGTAAAAGATTAACTGCACACAATGACTTTCCGTCCCTGGGCAAATCTCTGTTGTGTGCTTGTTACTCTTCTTAGGTTCATAGGATGGTTCCATAAGAGTCAAATCTGCAATTTTAGGCTTTGATCACACTGGAGTTTTTGCCCGAAACATCAGCAACCACTCGTGTGAACACGCCCATAGAATTCAAGTTGTGAACGATGCCTAAAGGTAGATAGACACTGTCTGATTTCTGTTGGGGAAAGAGTGGTTGACATCCTCCCCTCCAAAAAAAAGTTATTGAGACCCACACACCAGATATATGCATTTATCTCAGCCCCTTCCTTGACTGATCTTTTTAGAAGAGGTTGAGATCGACGAAAAGGACACAAAAAAGTTCCCTTTAGATTGTGGTACTTGTATATCCTTGTGGTTTGTTCATTGCGCTGGTTTAAAGAATGTCCGATGAGTTTAAAAAAAACATGCAAACCGGCTTTCCTTTCAGAGAACCTCCCAATTTTCCTTGCAATCAATATAGCTCTTCTATATATTTTTATTTCCACCATAATTCATCCATCATTAAATAAATATAACAAGAATAAAATATCTCCCTTTGATTCATATACAGTTAAATTTTGTCTGCTGTAATTTCGATTAGTTAAACCCAAATAAAGCCTGTGATTCCCTCCCCTGCAAGACTGGCTGAAAACACATTGCAGAGATTTGTGGTATCAGTCAACCCGTTGGCTGAGGCGTTTTATTTGTGGATACGTAAAATGAGAACGTCAGTAGAAACTGATGCATAATTCTTTGCAATGCAGAGGGCCGCCTACCCATCTAAGACTTAATCTTCTATATTGTATCTATAGTCTTCTATTAGCCCCTCTAGAGAGTGCACAAAGCCAGAAATGCTACAGATGGAACCAATGACGAAGATGGAGACATCAAAGAAGACTTGGTGCCACAACAGCTTCCTCCACAACAACTTGAGGTGGAATAGACTTGGAAGGAAGCAAAGCGAAGCAAAGACCAGCTCCCGTGAGGCTTCCTGTGAGACCCATTAACAGGGCAAAATGGGGCACATACATAGCCATAAGTAGAGTAAAGATGACTAGGGCACATCTAAGGGTAAGACCCCAAGATTTCAGTCTCCCATCACCCCCATAGCAGTTTGGAAAGAAGGCCCTTGTGCTCTCTTGAAAGAGTGACTTCTCCAAGACCTCTACTGCTGTAAAGAAAGGCAGTGGATAGGACAGCAGAGCTTTGGATAACAGAAATAAGTTGACCACTGCCCTGATGGTTGATGGTAAGTTGTCTGTAATGACTTCCTTGGTTTCATCTGCCCAGGTTAGGTAAACCAAAAGGGCAAAGAGTCCCTTGAGGATACAGGCCGCAATATGAGTCCAGTTCATCATACAATGAAATTTGGTTCTGCATGTTCCCTTCCAGAGACGGCAGGAAGATCTGGGAGGTATAGCTGAAGACAATGATGCCAATGGAGATGGGGAACTTCTTAACATAAATGTAGAACTTCACTTTGTCCCAAGCCCAGTCCCTTGCTCTGGACAGACAGTAGGCAATCACCAGGATGTTAATGACAAAATGCGCTAAGGTGCAGAGCAAGCTGAACTTCGACACAGCTTTAAGGTTCTTGAGAAACGCACAGGGCAGGAGCACAGCGGTGGCAATGATGGACCAAGACTTCTGGGATATTGGAAAGCTTGGAAAGCTGTTGTACATCAAGTTGCCACTAACCACTACATAGAGAATGCAGGTCATCACCATTTCAATAATCTGGGCCACATTAACAACTATTCCTCCGAGTTTAGGAAACCTTGGTGCACAGCAGGCATTGGCAATGTCAACATAGGAGTCTCTCACCCTCACTGTTGTTATGGGGGTACACAGTTAAAGGAACAGTAACATCAAAAAATGAAAGTGATTTAAAGTAATAAAATTATAATGCAGTGTTTCCCTGCACTGGTAAAACCGCTGTGTTTGCTTCAGAAACACTACTATTGTTTATATCAATAATCTGCTGTGTAGCAATTAGGGCAGCCATTCTAAGGAGAAAAGGCTCAAGTTAAACAGCAGATAGCAGATAAGCTCTGTAGCACATAATTGTGTTATCTGTTATCCACGATTTAACCTGTGCCATATAGTCTTTTTTAAATTTTTAACACACACAGCAGCATGTTTATATGAACTATAGTAGTGTTTCTGAAGCAAACAGACCAGTTTGCAACTTACATGATATTTTTATTAGTTTGAAACACTAGAGCAGAAAGTGGTCCCTTTTAGTTATGACAGGTTTAGGTTTAGAGAGCTGAAGACAAATCAAAAAGTTTTGTAAATATGGTCAAAACTCCCCCATATATTTGGGGAAGTTAAAAGATGTAAAGATGGTGAAATCATATGTTCAGGGCCATCAGGAGGGGACAGGGGGTACAAGTGTCCTGGGCCTGGCATGAAGGGGGGCCGGCAGTGCTACAGTTTTGAAAGAGCCAGGCCCCCCTTGCGAGCGCAAGTTGAGCGCTTAGGGGCGGTTGTGAGTCTTTACTTCCCGGAAAGTGGTCTCTGTGGCGGGAGGGTGGCCGCTGTGACCGCAAGGCAGGTTGCTGAGCTGGGAAATAGATTTCGGCTTGTGCCAGGTTCAGCTCGTGCGCCAGGTACAAGGTAAGTGGGGAGCTACCGGGATCGGAGACACAGTGGGTTGTGAGTCGGCGTGGGAGATACATTATGAGCGCTGTGTTACAGTTCAGTACTGCGGTGTGTCCCTGCTGCCTCGTACCTTTTTCAACTCACAGGGGGTGAGACTGGTAGAAAACTTCCTGCCTCCTCCCTCCGCAACCTGCTACTTGCCAGCTGTTCCTGAACTACAATTCTCAGCAGACTAACTCAGCAAATATATATTGTCATCTCCCTGCTTCACTGCATGTGAAATAGTAATGGTTTTATGTTAAGTATCCTTAAGTATTGATATTGGTACACATTAAAGTGGGCATGCTGCGGAGGATTCCAATGGCATCAATGCCTGGGCACTTGCATGTAGGTTTTGGACAGGAACCACATAGTATACAGTTACTAATGCATCCACTGGGGCTACAGGCTCCACAGATAAAATCATTTCTTAATTAGCTACATTCAGAATAACAGCTGAAATAATTATCAAGATTTAACACAAATTGCTTTCAAAATCAGGGTTAAAAGGATATTCATTTTATAGTCACCATTGCTGGAAACCAAAATGCCAACTTTTTACTGCAGCGCAAAATAGAACCGATGCCTGCGAAATAACTGTGTCTTTTTTTGTACTGAATTAGGACAAGGCAGGGGTGCCATCTTCAAGGCGACATTGAATTTCAATCAAATGTAGAAGGCACTGAACGCTCTTGAAATAGCAGGGTTTTGCATTTTTGCTCCAAATGGCCCCAAATAAGGGCTCTTACACACGGCCATTCCGACCTGCGCTCCCCTGCGTTCCGTTTTTTGGCGTTCAGCAGCAGGGGAGCGCAGGAATAGACACAAGTCATTATTTGAAATGGGGCTGTACTCACTCAGGCACGTGTAGGCGCCGAACGCAGGTTCAGACGCAACATGCTGCATTTTACCTGCGTTCGGCGCCTACACGCGCCTACACGCGCCTGAGTGAGTACAGCCCCATTTCAAATAATGACTTGCGTCTATTCCTGCGCTCCCCTGCGGCTGAACGCCAAAAAACGGAACACAGGGGAGCGCAGGTCGGAACGGCCGTGTGTAAGAGCCCTAATGGTAATGGTTTAAATAATGAGCAGATGAATAGAATGAAGGTGTAGACAGACGATTAAGTGCATAGAAGGTGGAATAAAGGCGAATAATGGAAGGCAGATTTGTCGCTGGAGGGATAAGGGGAAGGTAAAGGTGTAAATGCAGGGCTGGATGGTGGAATGTGGTATGTATAGGTGCAGATGAAGGAATTAGTAAATGGATGAATGCAAGGTTAAAGGTGTAGAAGAAGGGATTGATGGGTACATAGGGAATGGGGATATATGGACTGACTGAAGCCTGCATGGGGGGGGGTATTGAGCGGTGGGTTAGTGGATGTAGGTAGGAAGGAGGATGGTTGGGTGCCTGTATCCAGTGGCGTAACTACAGAGGGAGCAGGAGGTGCAGTTGCACCGGGGTCCGCTCCACCTCGGGGCCCGCCAGAGCCACTGACTTTTGATTTAGGTTTTTTTTTTTACAATTTTTTTTTTGCCTTTTCTTTTTTGTGCTGGCTGATCTGGCTCTTTTATTTGTGCTGGCTGGGCGAGCTCCCTCCGCTTTTGTTTTTTTGTGCAGGCTGGGCACCTCCCCCGCTGTTTCTGTGGAGCCGCTCTGCTGGAAGGTATGAGGGATTCAGAGGTGGTGGGAAAGTTTGCTACCGTTTTACACAAACCTGCCAAATGTAAGGGGTTTTTGCAACCTTTGGGTAGGATAGAAAAGGGATTTGCGTTTGATTGAGTCGTCAGTTTGAGAGGGATGGAACAGACAAAAGAGGAGGCCACAGAGAGCACCAGGGCTCCCACACCAGAGGGCACATCATGTTACCACTTCAGATGATTTGTTTTACTCCCATCCCCCAACACACACCTCCTTAAATCTATGTATTAAAATGAGGCTTCATGTCCCAATAAAGTGAATTTAGGATGGGGCAGTTGGTAGAAGGTGACTATACCCATGTCTGCTGGGGGTGGCATGAAGGTCCTGATTGTGTGTGTGTCTTTATATGTGAATGTGTATGTCTTTGTGTGTGAGTGTATGTGTGTGTATATATATGTGTGTGTGTATGTGTGTGTAGCCAAGATTTGGGAGTGTTTCAAGCACTAATGATGTTAAACAAGTTTAGTGGTGGGAAGAGTGAATCGCACTGGTTTGCAGTGATGTCTATTGGATCCATTCAAACCTTGTGGTTAATGTTTAAGTGATGATTAAAAAAAAAAAAGAGAACTGGCAATGTTCATCTTTTAAAATAAAAACCAGATACTGTTGGTGTTAGGGCTTCTCCACTTTCCCCTTTCGTTGCTCTGGATTAAAAGCTCCTTAGAAGAGATATGGTTGGGTTCCAGGGCACAGGGTAAATATCACAGGGATCCTTTTAAAGGCTTCTCTGCTGGGTAACAGGGGCAACAGCTCTTCTCCTAGATTTCTTCACCTGAGTTATATATGGGAGAACAGCTTCTCAGCGCCTAGCTGTAAACTACTCATCTCCTGAGCTGTGTGCCACCGGGGGTGCATGAGGCATTGGCTAGCCCTGGAACTGGATCAAGGAAACTGGTGACTTTTGCACCAAACCACTTGCTTGGAATATAGAGGCTAAAACAAGACTCTGGGGACGAACTAAGCCTGTTCTGGACACTCTCCTAAAGGGGAACCCCCTGAGCTAAATACTAAGGAGAAGGAGAGCAGAATGAAGAAATTAGCAGGGTAGGTCCTAAACCATTGTAATTAATGGGTGAAAATGTAAGTCCAGTGAGAATCCCCCCACCCCAATGGAACTAGATATAACCCACACAACCTGTTGTGTAACAGCCCCGCTGCCAGTACGAGTGCGGTGGTACCGAGGTTACCAGATCACGTGAGTGACGTTTATAGGAAATGCAGCTTGACGGACAGCATTGATTGAAGTGTAAATTGTATTGGCCTCTTAGATACATTAATTAGATGTTTTCCTGACTTTTCAAGGGATCTAGCCTCTGAAAGTACTCCGGTCAGAATCATGAGGTTCTGTAGAGTCACCTGGTTACAACCCGAACCCAACCGACCCTGCCATTGTATGAGAAAGCTCGTTTTGCAGTGGTCCATAGCCCTGATCGAACTCCTGTCTGTCTCCTCCTTATGGCTGCCCTGTCTGCTGGACCCTCAGTGCAGTAGGATTTCATTGACAGTAATAACATAGTAAGTTAGGATGAAAAAAGACACACGTCCATCAAGCTCAACCTTAAAGGAGAAGGACAGTGAGATAAAAGCCTCTGGGAAGGGACTGCGGCTGTGGGATAGCAGGTATAGTTGGGAGAGATTGTGTCTATAGTAACAGTGGATAATAGTCTCTGGGAAGGGAGTGTGACTGTGGGATAGCAGGTATAGTAGGGAGAGATTGTGTCTATAGTAACAGTGGATAATAGTCTCTGGGAAGGGAGTGTGGCTGTGGGATAGCAGGTATAGTTGGGAGAGATTGTGCCTATAGTAACAGTGAGATAATAGTCTCTGGGAAGGGACTGTGACTGTAGGATAGCAGGTATAGTAGGGAGAGATGGTGCCTATATTAGCAGTGGGATAATAGTCTCTGCGAAGGTAGTGTGACTGTGGGATAGCAGCTACAGTAGGGAGAGATGGTGTCTATAGTAACAGTGGATAATAGTCTCTGGGAAGGGAGTGTGACTGTGGGGATAGCAGGTATAGTAGGGAGAGATGGTGCCTATAGTAACAGTGGATAATAGTCTCTGGGAAGGGACTGTGACTGTAGGATAGCAGGTATAGTAGGGAGAGAAACCCTATGTTTGTTCTCATAAAAAAAAACAAAAAAAAAAAACAACTTTAGCCAAACATTTTTATGAGAACAAACATAGGGTTTCACAGATCCGTTGGCAGATTCTGGAAAAAGTGAATGAGAAACAGGGACAAGACTTTAAACAAAAAGTACTACAACGCGAAAGCTATTGGATATGGACTCTACAGACACAGTCAAATACACAAGGGGGGTTGTGGGAGCACCCGCATTGCTAAGTAAAAATATATAGAAGTATAAGGGAAGTGCTACTGGCATATCCAAATGGGTCAGTGCACATTCCCTGGGCCCCTGTCTAAGTAATTCAGTAGATATGCAAATGCATGTGTTAACAAAGACAGGGTTTTTTAGTTGCAAAGTTATGATCATAAAGTTGAAAAGCCACCATACCACGTCAAGGTAAACCCCATATGGCGGTAGTCATAGTATTGAGGATCCTGTGTCTCTCTGCAAAATAGCATTAGTAAAGTAAAAAGTAAAAGTCTGCTGAACCTTGGTTTCTGGAGGGCTAAATCCTCCCCCGCTGTTGAATTGCAGCTTTTAACCCTTTAACCGCCAAGCACGTACGGCGTACGTGCTGGCGGTTCAGGGCTCAGGCTGCCAAGAACATACCTCGTACGTTCTATTGCAGCTGAACCCTTCTCTCTGCATCGGCGGCTTTTGACGCCTCTGCAGAGAGTCAGGAGGGTAGTCAGCCCCCTGGGCAACGTGGCTGGGGGGCTGTCAAGTTGGATCTGCGACGCGATTGTCGCAGATCCGATTTCAAAGTAGCAGAAGCGCAATGTAAGCGCTGCTGCTGCTTGCTTACCTCCTCCTCGTCGCACCACCCGCCCACTCACTTCCTGCTGCGCAGTTACTCTGCAGACACGCTGCCAGGAGTCCTCCTTCGGTTCCAGCGATCCTCCTGCTACAAAAACGGTAAGTGCACGTTTTTTTTACACACTTACCTGCACTAACACATACCTACAGTACATTTATACACTTACATAAACATTTTAGTAAAAATTTTTATTTTAGCACACTTGGTCGATTTTGTACACTTATTTACACTTAATTACATGTATCTGCACACTCAGACAACTTTTATTAGTGCACAAATATGTATACACAAAAACTCACAAACAGGTGGTTTTTTTTTTTTTACTTATTCATTGTACTGTTTGTTTTGCCTAAAAGCATGTTATTTTGACAGCGTGACTATTGGATAATCGATTTCGGCCAATAATTATTTTATTTCATTGATTTACGCTATTTTTGTGGTTTTATTGCAATTTTATCCATGCATTATTGTTCCTTATGTATCTTTAGTATAGTTTTGCTGTTTGGTGCTTTGGTATAGAAAGATTTATTTTACTTAGTTTGATTCGCCAGAATATATGCTTTCCAAAAATATATGGGTTTTTGGGGGTCTTTTTACAGTTTTGGGGTCTTATGGCACATAACGCACAGTTGGGGCTCTCTTTCCTGCAGCTTAGTTGGCTAGCGTGAAAATTCATAGGCATGTTTTTCATTTGGGGTCCGTACACGCCACATACTTTGGTAAATCTATGCATATTGGGCATCAAACTATTTAGTAGACCTCTGACGTCCATATTTAGGGTGATTTTTCTTTATACGTAAAACATTGTGTGCGATAAATGCGGCAAACTGCAACAATTTTAGGCGATTTTCAGAAATGTAAAAACCTCTGCGTTTAGAAAAGCTTTGCAGTTTGGTGTAGAAAGACGTCTTTATCTTTTTTGGATTCGTTAGAATGTGTACTTTCCAAAAATATATGGTTTTGGGGGGGTCTTTGCTGTTAGGAGGGTCTTGAGGCACATAATATGAAGTCAAGGGTCTATGTTCACAGAAGGCGAATCGGCAGCGGAGAAAAATCATATGCACTATTTTCATTTGGGGTCCGCACATGCCAGCTGCCTTGGTATATCAATGCATATTGGGCATCAAACGGTTCAGTTGACCCTTGGCATCAGTATTTATGGTGTTTTAGAATTGTATGTAAGAAATTGGGTGAGATAAATGCGGCCAATTGCAATATTTTTAGGCAATTTTCAAAAATGTAAAAACTGTTGATTTTATCGCCAAATTTAGGTAAGGCTTGCGGCTTGGTACTTTGGAGTACAAGGACATGCATACCCAATTTGGATTCGCGGGAATGTGTACTTTCCGAAAATATATGGTTTTCTGGGGTGAATGTACTTTTTTCTACCTTTGCTCCCCCCAAAACTATGTATATGTGTTGATTTTGCAGTACCTGAAATGACAGACCATATGGGGGTCTTCCTTTTGGGGCCCTATATGCCACGTGCTTGGGTACACCTATACATATTGGGTATCAAACTGTTCAGAGGACCCTAGGCTTTCATATTTGGGGTGATTTCTCTTGATACCTAAAAGTATGTGGCTAATACGATGCTGCAGGGTAGATATTTTGAGGTGATTTTTGGAAATGTCACCAAAATCACCAAATTTAGGAATGATTTGCGGCTTGGTACTTTGGCGTAGAAAGACATGCATACCCAATTTGGATTCGTTGGAATGTGTACTTTCCGAAAATATATGGTTTTCTGGGGTGAACTTACTGTTTTCTACTTTTGCCCCCCCCAAAACGATGTAAATGTGTTGATTTTGCAGTACCTGAAATGACAGACTATATGGGGGTCTTCCTTTTGGGGCCCCTATATGCCACGTGCTTGGGTACACCTATACATATTGGGTATCAAACTGTTCAGAGGACCCTAGGCTTTCATATTTGGGGTGATTTCTCTTGATACCTAAAAGTATGTGGGTAATACGATGCTGCAGGGTAGATATTTTGAAGTCATTTTTGGAAATGTCCCCAAAATCACCAAATTTAGGAATGGTTTGCGGCTTGGTACTTTGGAGTACAAAGACATGCATACCCAATTTAGATTCGTGGGAATGTGTACTTTCCGAAAATATATGGTTTTCTGGGGTGAACTTACTTTTTTCTACCTTTGCCCCCCCAAAAACAATGTAAATGTGTTGATTTTGCAGTACCTGAAATGACAGACCATATGGGGGTCTTCCTTTTGGGGCCCCTATATGCCACGTGCTTGGGTACACCTATACATATTGGGCATCAAACTGTTCAGAGGACCCTAGGCTTTCATATTTGGGGTGATTTCTCTTGATACCTAAAAGTATGTGGGTAATACGATGCTGCAGGGTAGATATTTTGAAGTCATTTTTGGAAATGTCCCCAAAATCACCAAATTTAGGAATGGTTTGCGGCTTGGTACTTTGGAGTACAAAGACATGCATACCCAATTTAGATTCGTGGGAATGTGTACTTTCCGAAAATATATGGTTTTCTGGGGTGAACTTACTTTTTTCTACCTTTGCCCCCCCAAAACGATGTAAATGTGTTGATTTTGCAGTACCTGAAATGACCGAACATACAAGGGGGGGTCTTCATTTTAGGGCCCCTATATTCCACGTGCTTGGGTACACCTATACATATTGGGCATCAAACTGTTCAGAGGACCCTAGGCTTTCATATTTGGGGTGATTTCTCTTGATACCTAAAAGTATGTGGCTAATACGATGCTGCAGGTTAGATATTTTGAGGTGATTTTTGGAAATGTCACCAAAATCACCAAATTTAGGAATGGTTTGCGGCTTGGTACTTTGGTGTAGAAAGACATGCATACCCAATTTGGATTCGTGGGAATGTGTTCTTTCTGAAAAAATATGGTTTTCTGGGGTGAACTTACTGTTTTCTACTTTTGCCCCCCCCCCAAAACGATGTAAATATGTTGATTTTGTAGTACCTGAAATGACAGAATATATGGGGGTCTTCCTTTTGGGGCCCCTGTATGCCACGTGCTTGGGTACACCTATACATATTGGCATCAAACTGTTCAGAGGACCCTAGGCTTTCATATTTGGGGTGATTTCTCTTGATACCTAAAAGTATGTGGGTAATACGATGCTGCAGGGTAGATATTTTGAAGTCATTTTTGGAAATGTCCCCAAAATCACCAAATTTAGGAATGGTTTGCGGCTTGGTACTTTGGAGTACAAAGACATGCATACCCAATTTAGATTCGTGGGAATGTGTACTTTCCGAAAATATATGGTTTTCTGGGGTGAACTTACTTTTTTCTACATTTGCCCCCCTCAAAACAATGTAAATGTGTTGATTTTTCAGTACCTGAAATGACAGACCATATGGGGGTCTTCGTTTTGGGGCCTCTATACGCCACGTGTTTGGGTACACCTATACATATTGGGCATCAAACTGTTCAGAGGACCCCAGGCTTTCATATTTGGGGTGATTTGTCTTGATACCTAAAAGTATGTGGGTAATACGATGCTGCAGGGTAGAAATTTTGAAGTCATTTTTGGAAATGTCCCCAAAATCACCAAATTTAGGAATGGTTTGCGGCTTGGTACTTTGTAGTAGAAAGACATGCATACCCAATTTAGATTTGTGGGAATGTGTACTTTCCGAAAATATATGGTTTTCTGGGGTGAACTTACTTTTTTCTACCTTTGCCCCCCCAAAACGATGTAAATGTGTTGATTTTGCAGTACCTGAAATGACAGAACATACAAGGGGGGGTCTTCATTTTAGGGCCCCTATATTCCACGTGCTTGGGTACACCTATACATATTGGGCATCAAACTGTTCAGAGGACCCTAGGCTTTCATATTTGGGGTGATTTCTCTTCATACCTAAAAGTATGTGGCTAATACGATGCTGCAGGGTAGATATTTTGAGGAGATTTTTGGAAATGTCACCAAAATCACCAAATTTAGGAATGGTTTGCGGCTTGGTACTTTGGTGTAGAAAGACATGCATACCCAATTTGGATTCGTGGGAATGTGTTCTTTCTGAAAATATATGGTTTTCTGGGGTGAACTTACTGTTTTCTACTTTTGCCCCCTCCCCCCAAAACGATGTAAATATGTTGATTTTGTAGTACCTGAAATGACAGAATATATGGGGGTCTTCCTTTTGGGGCCCCTGTATGCCACGTGCTTGGGTACACCTATACATATTGGGCATCAAACTGTTCAGAGGACCCTAGGCTTTCATATTTGGGGTGATTTCTCTTGATACCTAAAAGTATGTGGCTAATACGATGCTGCAGGGTAGATATTTTGAGGTGATTTTTGGAAATGTCACCAAAATCACCAAATTTAGGAATGATTTGTGGCTTGGTACTTTGGCGTAGAAAGACATGCATACCCAATTTGGATTCGTTGGAATGTGTACTTTCCGAAAATATATGGTTTTCTGGGGTGAACTTACTGTTTTCTACTTTTGCCCCCCCCCCCCAAAACGATGTAAATGTGTTGATTTTGCAGTACCTGAAATGACAGACTATATGGGGGTCTTCCTTTTGGGGCCCCTGTATGCCACGTGCTTGGGTACACCTATACATATTGGGCATCAAACTGTTCAGAGGACGCTAGGCTTTCATATTTGGGGTGATTTCTCTTGATACATAAAAGTATGTGGGTAATACGATGCTGCAGGGTAGATATTTTGAGGTGATTTTTGGAAATGTCACCAAAATCACCAAATTTAGGAATGATTTGCGGCTTGGTACTTTGGCGTAGAAAGACATGCATACCCAATTTGGATTCGTTGGAATGTGTACTTTCCGAAAATATATGGTTTTCTGGGGTGAACTTACTGTTTTCTACTTTTGCCCCCCCCCCAAAACGATGTAAATGTGTTGATTTTGCAGTACCTGAAATGACAGACCATATGGGGGTCTTCCTTTTGGGGCCCCTATATGCCACGTGCTTGGGTACACCTATACATAATGGGCATCAAACTGTTCAGAGGACCCTAGGCTTTCATATTTGGGGTGATTTCTCTTGATACCTAAAAGTATGTGGGTAATACGATGCTGCAGGGTAGATATTTTGAAGTCATTTTTGGAAATGTCCCCAAAATCACCAAATTTAGGAATGGTTTGCGGCTTGGTACTTTGGAGTACAAAGACATGCATACCCAATTTAGATTCGTGGGAATGTGTACTTTCCGAAAATATATGGTTTTCTGGGGTGAACTTACTTTTTTCTACATTTGCCCCCCTCAAAACAATGTAAATGTGTTGATTTTGCAGTACCTGAAATGACAGACCATATGGGGGTCTTCGTTTTGGGGCCCCTATACGCCACGTGTTTGGGTACACCTATACATATTGGGCATCAAACTGTTCAGAGGACCCCAGGCTTTCATATTTGGGGTGATTTGTCTTGATACCTAAAAGTATGTGGGTAATACGATGCTGCAGGGTAGAAATTTTGAAGTCATTTTTGGAAATGTCCCCAAAATCACCAAATTTAGGAATGGTTTGCGGCTTGGTACTTTGTAGTAGAAAGACATGCATACCCAATTTAGATTTGTGGGAATGTGTACTTTCCGAAAATATATGGTTTTCTGGGGTGAACTTACTTTTTTCTACCTTTGCCCCCCCAAAACGATGTAAATGTGTTGATTTTGCAGTACCTGAAATGACAGAACATACAAGGGGGGGTCTTCATTTTAGGGCCCCTATATTCCACGTGCTTGGGTACACCTATACATATTGGGCATCAAACTGTTCAGAGGACCCTAGGCTTTCATATTTGGGGTGATTTCTCTTCATACCTAAAAGTATGTGGCTAATACGATGCTGCAGGGTAGATATTTTGAGGTGATTTTTGGAAATGTCACCAAAATCACCAAATTTAGGAATGGTTTGCGGCTTGGTACTTTGGTGTCGAAAGACATGCATACCCAATTTGGATTCGTGGGAATGTGTTCTTTCCGAAAATATATGGTTTTCTGGGGTGAACTTACTGTTTTCTACTTTTGCCCCCTCCCCCCAAAACGATGTAAATATGTTGATTTTGTAGTACCTGAAATGACAGAATATATGGGGGTCTTCCTTTTGGGGCCCCTGTATGCCACGTGCTTGGGTACACCTATACATATTGGGCATCAAACTGTTCAGAGGACCCTAGGCTTTCATATTTGGGGTGATTTCTCTTGATACCTAAAAGTATGTGGCTAATACGATGCTGCAGGGTAGATATTTTGAGGTGATTTTTGGAAATGTCACCAAAATCACCAAATTTAGGAATGATTTGCGGCTTGGTACTTTGGCGTAGAAAGACATGCATACCCAATTTGGATTCGTTGGAATGTGTACTTTCCGAAAATATATGGTTTTCTGGGGTGAACTTACTGTTTTCTACTTTTGCCCCCCCCCAAAACGATGTAAATGTGTTGATTTTGCAGTACCTGAAATGACAGACTATACGGGGGTCTTCCTTTTGGGGCACCTGTATGCCACGTGCTTGGGTAAACCTATACATATTGGGCATCAAACTGTTCAGAGGACCCTAGGCTTTCATATTTGGGGTGATTTCTCTTGATACCTAAAAGTATGTGGGTAATACGATGCTGCAGGGTAGATATTTTGAGGCTATTTTTGGAAATGTCACCAAAATCACCAAATTTAGGAATGATTTGCGGCTTGGTACTTTGGCGTAGAAAGACATGCATACCCAATTTGGATTCGTTGGAATGTGTACTTTCCGAAAATATATGGTTTCTGGGGTTAACTTACTGTTTTCTACTTTTGCCCCCCCCCCAAAACGATGTAAATGTGTTGATTTTGCAGTACCTGAAATGACAGACTATATGGGGGTCTTCCTTTTGGGGCCCCTGTATGCCACGTGTTTGGGTACACCTATACATATTGGGCATCAAACTGTTCAGAGGACCCTAGGCTTTCATATTTGGGGTGATTTTTCTTGATACCTAAAAGTATGTGGGTAATACGATGCTGCAGGGTAGATATTTTGAGGCTATTTTTGGAAATGTCACCAAAATCACCAAATTTAGGAATGATTTGCGGCTTGGTACTTTGGCGTAGAAAGACATGCATACCCAATTTGGATTCGTTGGAATGTGTACTTTCCGAAAATATATGGTTTTCTGGGGTGAACTTACTGTTTTCTACTTTTGCCCCCCCCAAAACGATGTAAATGTGTTGATTTTGCAGTACCTGAAATGACAGACTATATGGGGGTCTTCCTTTTGGGGACCCTGTATGCCACGTGCTTGGGTACACCTATACATATTGGGCATCAAACTGTTCAGAGGACCCTAGGCTTTCATATTTGGGGTGATTTCTCTTGATACCTAAAAGTATGTGGGTAATACGATGCTGCAGGGTAGATATTTTGAGGTGATTTTTGGAAATGTCACCAAAATCACCAAATTTAGGAATAGTTTGCAGCTTGGTACTTTGGCGTAGAAAGACATGCATACCCAATTTGGATTCAGGTGAATGCGTACTTTCCAAAAATATATGGTTTTCTGGGGTGAACGTACTTTTTCTATCTTTGCCGCCCCCCAAAACGATGTAAATGTGTTGATTTTGCAGAACCTGAAATGACAGACCATATGGGGGTCTTCCTTTTGGGGCCCCTATATGCCACGTGCTTGGGTACACCTATATATATCATGCATCAAACTGTTCAGAGGACCCTAGGCTTTCATATTTGGGGTGATTTATCTTGACACCTAAAAGTATGTGGGAAATACGATGCTGCAGGGTAGACATTTTTAAGTGATTTTTGGAAATGTCACCAAAATCACCAGATTTAAGAATGATTTGTGGCTTGGTACTTTGGAGTACAAAGACATGCATACCCAATTTAGATTCGTGGCAATGTGTACTTATCGAAACTATATGGTTTTCTGGGGTGAACTTACTTTTTTCTACATTTGCCCCCCTCAAAACGATGTAAATGTGTTGATTTTGCAGTACCGGAAATGACAGACCATAGGGGGGTCTTCCTTTTTGGGCCCCTATATGCCACGTGCTTGGGTACACCTATATATATTGGGCATCAAACTGTTCAGAGGACCCTAGGCTTTCATATTTGGGGTGATTTCTCTTGATACCTAAAAGTATGTGGGAAATACGATGCTGCAGGGTAGACATTTTTAAGTGATTTTTGGAAATGTCCCCAAAATCACCAAATTTAGGAATGATTTGCGGCTTGGTACTTTGGAGTACAAAGACATGCATACCCAATTTAGATTCATGGGAATGTGTACTTTCCGAAAATATATGGTTTTCTGGGGTGAACTTACTTTTTTCTACATTTGCCCCCCTCAAAACGATGTAAATGTGTTGATTTTGAAGTATCTGAAATGACAGACCATATGGGGGTCTTCCTTTTCAGGCCCCTATATGCCACTTGCTTGGGTACACCTATACATATTGGGCATCAAACTGTTCAGAGGACCCTAGGCTTTCATATTTGGGGTGATTTCTCTTGATACCTAAAAGTATGTGGCTAATACGATGCTGCAGGGTAGAAATTTTTAGGTGATTTTTGGAAATGTCGCCAAAATCACCAAATTTAGGAATGGTTTGCCGCTTGGTACTTTGATGTAGAAAGACATGCATACCCAATTTGGATTCAGGGGAATGTGTACTTTCCGAAAATATATGGTTTTCTGGGGTGAACGTACTTTTTTCTACCTTTGCCGCCCCCCAAAACTATGTAAATGTGTTGATTTTGCAGTATCTGAAATGACAGAACAAACGGGGGGCCTTCCTTTTGGGGCCCCCAATGCCACGTGCTTGGGTACATCTATTCATATTGGGCATCAAACTGTTCAGTGGACCCAGGATTTTATATTTGGGGTGTTTTACATTGATACCTAATGATGTGTGGGAGATACGATTCTGTAGATTGGAAGCTTTGAGGTCATTTTACAAAAAATTCACCAATTTCTATAAAACATTATAACTTTAGGAAACAATTGCAACTTGGTAGTTTGGAGTACAAAGATAATTTCTACCCATTTTTGATTCACCAGAATCTGTTCTTTCTAGTAATGGGTAGTTTTCTAGGGTAAACCTACTGTTAGCGGAATGTTTGGCCTTGAAATCAAAAGTATGCCGTTTGGGGAGCGTTGCTTTGGAAATTTGGTTGTGTACTGCTTGTAGATTTTGATCAATACAAGTGAGAAATCTCCATAAAACTATATATATTTGGTATTGTCGCGTTCAGGAGACATAGACCTAGTGAAGCTGGCAGCACGAAAGCAGGGGGGCCTGGCTAATCAAGTAAGTGAAGCATGGCCAGGCCCCTCCTTAGACACAAAACTATGGCAAGCAAGTTTTTTAAAAATGTTGGGGGGGGATCTTGCCAATTTTTGATTTTTACTTGTAGGAGGGCCCCTGATCAGCAATGGCTTTTTATAACTTATGGGGGGGGTAGGCCATCGAATTTCTTTTTACTTGCAGGGGGGCCCAGGCGCCAATGCTTTTTTTCAACTTGTAGGGGGGCCCTGACCACCAATTGTTGAAACAATTTTTATGGGGGGTCCTGGCAGCACATTTTTTTTTAACTTATAATGGGGCCTGACCATCAATAGCTTTTTATAACTTGTGTGTTTGTGGAGGGGGGGGTTAACATTTTTAGCACTGATGTCTATGTGGTCTTTTAACTGTGGTGTGGAGTGGGCGGGATCTGGGGTGAGGCTTGGGGGCCGGGTGACGTCCTCTAATGTACTTGTAAAGTGTAATCATGTCCCCTCGCAAGCGCCTTTTTTCCACAGAAAACAACCCCAACCTTGACAGTCTACCCACAGTCTATGTATTGTCGCAAATATCAGAAAGGCAGAATCATTGGTACAGGTGTGGGATCACTTATCCCAAAACCCATTATGCAGAAAGCTCTGCATTACGTGACGCCCATTTTTCTGTAACAATAAAACAGTAGCTTGTACTTTTCACTTTTTCCAGAATCTGCCAACAGATCTGTGAAACCCTATGTTTGTTCTCATAAAAAAAAACAAAAAAAAAACAACTTTAGCCAAACATTTTTATGAGAACAAACATAGGGTTTCACAGATCCGTTGGCAGTTGCTGGAAAAAGTGAATGAGAAACAGGGACAAGACTTTAAACAAAAATTACTACAACACGAAAGCTATTGGATTTGGACTCTACAGACACAGTCCCCTAGAGGCTTGAATGAAGAATTCAATTTAACATGTTTTTTATAGAATTTTTATTGCCAGTTAAATAAACCATTTTCCTTTATTCTTCAGCTATTCGAAAAAAAGTTGAATATGCATCCAGGGTGAGGTAAAACCTTTTTGCCATTATTAGGGACAGTTATTTGTTATGCTGAAAGAACACTGTGAAACTGACATAATTAGTCCCTTATCATTGCTTAAAATATTGATACTTTGTGTAATCAGGAGATTCATGTCTGTAACATTTTTTGGCAACATTTTTTGCAACATTGTGTGTATTAGGACTTTCACCTGGAGAGAATTGTTTGCAACATTTTTTTTTGACTTTTGGACATTAGACATTTCCTTTTCTATTGGGGTGGTTTTTTTGCCTATATATTGGGTATGCACGTACGTCTCTGTATCACCTGACGAAGGGGGAACGCCCACTGAAACATTGTGTGATGCTATAAACGCACCAGGGGTATGACCCCAGTTTAACTTGCCTTGTGTGCCTGCTTGAATTGTTGGTCTGATTTTTTGGCCTCATCAAGGAGCTGGGTCTATGGATTCTGGGCAATAACCAGTGACGATAAATTGCAATAAATTGCTACTGTTGCTACTACTTCCACCTTGCACTACTATACACATGATTCCCACTTTACCTGCTTATGACTTTTCTCCTGGGGTTACTCATCCCATTTAGAACCCCCTAAAGACAACAATGGGCAATGCAGACTAACTCAAGACTTAAATGGCCTCAGCAAGTATATATTGTTTCATCTCCCTGTTTCACTGCATGTGAATTAGTGATGGTTTTATGGTAAGTATCCTTAAGTATTGATATTGGTACACATTAAAGTGGGCATGCTGCGGAGGATTCCAATGGCATCAATGCCTGGGCACTTGCATGTTGGTTTTGGACAGGAACCACATAGTATATAGTTACTAATGTATCCACTGGGGCTACAGGCTCCACAGATAAAATCATTTCTTAATTAGCTACATTCAGAATAACAGCTGAAATAAATGTCAAGTTTTAACACAAATTGCTTCCAAAATCAGGGTTTAAAGGATATCCATTTTACAGTCACCATTGCTGGAAACCAATTTTACTGCAGCGCTAAATAGCACCGATGCCTGCGAAATAACAGTGTCTTTTTTTGTGCAGAATTTAGGAAAGGCAGGGGTGCCATCTTTAAGGAGACATTGAATTTCAATCGAATATAGTATGCACTGAACGCTCTTGAAATAGCATGGTTTTTGCCCTTTTACTCAAAATGGCCACTCAAGTAATTGGATAGATAGATGTTAGATAATACATATATAAAATAAAGAAGAGCTTGTGAATAGGGAGAGAGAAGGAGATAGATAGGACATATGGGTGGATGTTTAAATCCTGTTGGTCTTTGAGGGAATGGTTTGTGCAGGGATGGGGAGATGGGGTAGGTAGAAGTAGGTAAGGGATAAACGATTACATAGATAGAGGCAGGTGAAGTAATGCATGAATGAATGGATAGACAATGGCAAATAAAATTGAATATGGAGCAAATGAATAGAATGAAGGTGTACACGGATGAGTAAATGCATCGAAAGGTGAAATACAGGAGAATAATGGAAGGCAGATTTGTCGCTGGATGGATTCATGAGTTGTTGGATTAGGGGAAGGTAAAGGTATAAATGCAGGGCTGGATGGTGGAATGTGGTAAGTATAGGTGCAGATGAAGGAATTAGTAAATGGATGAATGGAAGGTTAAAGGTGTAGAAGAAGGGATTGATGGGTACATAGGGAATGGGGATATATGGACTGACTGAAGCCTGCATGGGGGGGTATTGAGCGGTGGGTTAGTGGATGTAGGTAGGAAGGAGGATAGTTGGGTGCCTGTATCTGATTGAATGGGTTATGGATGAGTGGGTAGGTGTCTATGGGTAAGGAATTATGGGTAGTGTAAAGGGTATGGTATATGGGAACTTGTGGGTAGATGGACATGTAAGTGAATAGAATATGATGAGGGGATGAAGTAGGGTATAGAATGAACAAATAGGCTTGTGAGTGTGAATACAGACAGACTGTGCCATTATGTGCCTGTGAGTGCACAGACATTAGACAGAAAGTCAGGGTGAAGGCAGCCGAGAGACCATTGTAAATCTGTGTCTATGAGACTGGGTGAGATATTGGCTATACAGACAGACAGAAAATAGCGTTACAGAGAGGGATGTATCATATCAGCGACAGGAGTCTGAACTGCAACAGTTAAGCAGGTGCCACTCTCTGAAGTAAAAGCGTCCTCGCTCGTGTTTGCACGCGCGTCCTCGTTTGCGCACAGTTACGCACGCGCGTCCTCGTTTGCGCACAGATACGCACGTGCGTCCTCGTTTGCGCACAGTTGCGCACACGGGTACTCGTTTGCGCACCGCCGCGCTGGTTGCCTAGGATGCCTTGCTAGCTTTTCCCGACACTGCCAGAATTCGACTACTGTCCTACTTCATCCTCCTGGGAATCCCCTCATTTTAAAGATATTATAGGAACGATTTTGGAATCATATATTTATTCTTTATTGGGGTTAATAAACAAGATCATTGTGGTTTCGTTTGGGGGACAGATTTGGAGGTTTCTGTATTATAGTGTTATAAGGTGAATATTGGGAATTGTGTGTCTCTACTATACAAATCGTCTGGAGAAGGTATTAGTACATTTGAAGGTGACAAGTTGATGCATAATGCGCAAATTTCACTGGGAGAAAAGGTGCGTCCAACCTGAAAGGCTGAAAAAAAGAAATTAATTTCTAGGGGATGAAAAGCCTGTCTGGTTGTTACTGCACCATATATGCTATAGGATCCCCCCCCCCCCCAAAAAATCCAATTCTTCATCACAGTGTTTCTGAGATTGAGGGACAAGGTATTAGGGCTGAAGAAAAACTTGACCTTGGAGACTTGACCTCAGTCGATCAACTCTCAGGACTTGTGAGCTCTGAGGGGTTACAGAGATGCGGGGTGGGGGCAGAGTACAAGGAATAACAGAGAGTGCCAGTGCCACATTTACCCTATGCCCAAAGGAGATTGACTGCAACGAGTTGTGCTGAGGAGCCAGATACCTGTAGAAGAAGGACGACTTACCTGGATACTGTTGGTGACGTTCCAACCAGATTCCCAGGATGTCATTTTGGGTTTCCCATTGGAAGAAAGCTCAGAGCACAGTCCTTCATCTTTAGAGTACAGGTCTATGCTTCTCAGAGAGTTTAGGTTCATATTTACTACATGAGCCTTTTTTAAAAACATTATTTCTTTCTGAGCCATTAAACTGTGACTCACACTGAAAATCACTTGAGTGCAGGGCCGGATTTACATAGTGGGCGCCCCTAGGCCTGATGTCGTTTGTCACCCCGTCAGGGAGAAATTTTCATGGATGGTGGGCTAATCCTAAAAGTAGAAGTGAATAGTTACTTATAGCCTTAGATACTTCCAATGTTATTTATTGTATATAATGGATGGCATCTGTCGTGCTGCAGTAGGGGGAAGAGTCAAGCCGAAAAGGCCCGCAAACCTCAGTGCCAAGGAACACTGTTAATTACAAAGGGAATCTTTATTTTGAAAATATATGTAGTATTTCTATTTGCTTCCATTATCTATTGCACCTGCATGCACCTTGATTCCTGCTGAAAGTTACATTGAGCAGCCTAGACCAGTGTAGCAATCACAAAGTGCCCCTTAAATATCCATTATTGTTTCTTGATCTGCACTGTGAAGCTTTAGCCGTCTGAAAAAGACCTTCTGTACTACATTCTCATCCAGTAAACAATCAGATATACATGACAGCCAACTGGATCCCATATAGTCACCCACAGATTCAATCCTGGAAAGTTATCTGCCATATACTATGAGCGAACTCATACAGCTTTCTTAGCTTCGGCACTTATGTAATACTGCGTATCCATGTACACTTATTGTAACACCCCTGCCATGTAGACAATACAAAACATGCTAAATATCTGGACAGTGTTCATAATGGTTATTTATATGGATTCACACAACAAAAATACTTGATATGACTATTCTTGCCTGGTAAAACCGTTATTACTTAGTATAGGTTAAAGGAGCCAGTGGTGGGCAGATATTTAATGGACCTATGATAACATGTGATGCAGATATTAAGATACCGAGGAAGTCCTGTTTTTTGGGGTGGGCCCTATCTGACATATAGTGGGCTGTTTATTATGAAGTCCTATAAAAAAAGTCTCTGGGATCCTTGGGAAGACTGGGGGCCACATCCAAGAGCAGGGTCTCCAGTTGGACAGCCCTATCCAAAAGATCTACTGCAAAACACTAGAAAATACATGTGAAAACTATCCACAGGTTTAGCTGGGTGAGGGTGAGCATTCAAGACACGTAGCCATCACAAGAATCTCTCTGTTTATTGTTGTATAATAAGGTACCACAATACAGTTTTAGGATATACATTTGTCTGTGAGCACAGTTACATCACACACACACACTCACGGGTAATACACCTTGCACTTTGTAAAAGATAAACTGCACACAATGACTTTCCGTCCCTGGGCAAATCTCTGTTGTGTGCTTGTTACTCTTCTTAGGTTCATAGGATGGTTCCATAAGAGTCAAATCTGCAATTTTAGGCTTTGATCACACTGGAGTTTTTGCCCGAAACATCAGCAACCACTCGTGTGAACACGCCCATAGAATTCAA
Source organism: Xenopus laevis (assembly GCF_017654675.1). Taxonomy (NCBI): domain Eukaryota; kingdom Metazoa; phylum Chordata; class Amphibia; order Anura; family Pipidae; genus Xenopus; species Xenopus laevis. The sequence continues at coordinate 39,646,523 of NC_054387.1, forward strand.
GTTGTGAACGATGCCTAAAGGTAGATAGACACTGTCTGATTTCTGTTGGGGAAAGAGTGGTTGACATCCTCCCCTCCAAAAAAAAGTTATTGAGACCCACACACCAGATATATGCATTTATCTCAGCCCCTTCCTTGACTGATCTTTTTAGAAGAGGTTGAGATCGACGAAAAGGACACAAAAAAGTTCCCTTTAGATTGTGGTACTTGTATATCCTTGTGGTTTGTTCATTGCGCTGGTTTAAAGAATGTCCGATGAGTTTAAAAAAAACATGCAAACCGGCTTTCCTTTCAGAGAACCTCCCAATTTTCCTTGCAATCAATATAGCTCTTCTATATATTTTTATTTCCACCATAATTCATCCATCATTAAATAAATATAACAAGAATAAAATATCTCCCTTTGATTCATATACATTTAAATTTTATGTCAGCTGTAATTTCGATTAGTTAAACCCAAATAAAGCCCATGATTCCCTCCCCTGCAAGACTGGCTGAAAACACATTGCAGAGATTTGTGGTATCAGTCAACCCGTTGGCTGAGGCGTTTTATTTGTGGATACGTAAAATGAGAACGTCAGTAGAAACTGATGCATAATTCTTTGCAATGCAGAGGGCCGCCTACCCATCTAAGACTTAATCTTCTATATTGTATCTATAGTCTTCTATTAGCCCCTCTAGAGTGCACAAAGCCAGAAATGCTACAGATGGAACCAATGACGAAGATGGAGACATCAAAGAAGACTTGGTGCCACAACAGCTTCCTCCACAACAACTTGAGGTGGAATAAGACTTGGAAGGAGGAAGCAAAGACCAGCTCCCGTGAGGCTTCCTGTGAGACCCATTAACAGGGCAAAATGGGGCACATACATAGCCATAAGTAGAGTAAAGATGACTAGGGCACATCTAAGGGTAAGACCCCAAGATTTCAGTCTCCCATCACCCCCATAGCAGTTTGGAAAGAAGGCCCTTGTGCTCTCTTGAAAGAGTGACTTCTCCAAGACCTCTACTGCTGTAAAGAAAGGCAGTGGATAGGACAGCAGAGCTTTGGATAACAGAAATAGGTTGACCACTGCCCTGATGGTTGATGGTAAGTTGTCTGTAATGACTTCCTTGGTTTCATCTGCCCAGGTTAGGTAAACCAAAAGGGCAAAGAGTCCCTTGAGGATACAGGCCGCAATATGAGTCCAGTTCATCATACAAGAAGGGATTGATGGGTACATAGGGAATGGGGATATATGGACTGACTGAAGCCTGCATGGGGGGGGTATTGAGCGGTGGGTTAGTGGATGTAGGTAGGAAGGAGGATGGTTGGGTGCCTGTATCCAGTGGCGTAACTACCGAGGGAGCAGGAGGTGCAGTTGCACTGGGGCCCGCCAGAGCCACTGACTTGATTTAGGTTTTTTTTTTTTACAATTTTTTTTTTTGCCTATTCTTTTTTTTTGTGCTGGCTGGTCTGGCTCTTTTATTTGTGCTGGCTGGGCGAGCTCCCTCCGCTTTTGTATTTTTTGTGCAGGCTGGGCACCTCCCCCACTGTTTCTGTGGAGCCGCTCTGCTGGAAGGTATGAGGGATTCAGAGGTGGTGGGAAAGTCTGCTACCGTTTTACACAAACCTGCCAAATGTAAGGGGTTTTTGCAACCTTTGGGTAGGATAGAAAAGGGATTTGCGTTTGATTGAGTCGTCAGTTTGAGAGGGATGGAACAGACAAAAGAGGAGGCCACAGAGAGCACCAGGGCTCCCACACCAGAGGGCACATCATGTTACCACTTCAGATGATTTGTTTTACTCCCATCCCCCAACACACACCTCCTTAAATCTATGTATTAAAATGAGGCTTCATGTCCCAATAAAGTGAATTTAGGATGGGGCAGTTGGTAGAAGGTGACTATACCCATGTCTGCTGGGGGTGGCATGAAGGTCCTGATTGTGTGTGTGTCTTTATATGTGAATGTGTATGTCTTTGTGTGTGAGTGTATGTGTGTATGTGTGTGTGTATGTGTGTGTAGCCAAGATTTGGGAGTGTTTCAAGCACTAATGATGTTAAACAAGTTTAGTGGTGGGAAGAGTGAATCGCACTGGTTTGCAGTGATGTCTATTGGATCCATTCAAACCTTGTGGTTAATGTTTAAGTGATGATTAAAAAAAAAAAAAAAAGAACTGGCAATGTTCATCTTTTAAAATAAAAACCAGATACTGTTGGTGTTAGGGCTGCTCCACTTTCCCCTTTCGTTGCTCTGGATTAAAAGCTCCTTAGAAGAGATATGGTTGGGTTCCAGGGCACAGGGTAAATATCACAGGGATCCTTTTAAAGGCTTCTCTGCTGGGTAACAGGGGCAACAGCTCTTCTCCTAGATTTCTTCACCTGAGTTATATATGGGAGAACAGCTTCTCAGCGCCTAGCTGTAAACTACTCATCTCCTGAGCTGTGTGCCACCGGGGGTGCATGAGGCATTGGCTAGCCCTGGAACTGGATCAAGGAAACTGGTGACTTTTGCACCAAACCACTTGCTTGGAATATAGAGGCTAAAACAAGACTCTGGGGACGAACTAAGCCTGTTCTGGACACTCTCCTAAAGGGGAACCCCCTGAGCTAAATACTAAGGAGAAGGAGAGCAGAATGAAGAAATTAGCAGGGTAGGTCCTAAACCATTGTAATTAATGGGTGAAAATGTAAGTCCAGTGAGAATCCCCCCACCCCAATGGAACTAGATATAACCCACACAACCTGTTGTGTAACAGCCCCGCTGCCAGTACGAGTGCGGTGGTACCGAGGTTACCAGATCACGTGAGTGACGTTTATAGGAAATGCAGCTTGACGGACAGCATTGATTGAAGTGTAAATTGTATTGGCCTCTTAGATACATTAATTAGATGTTTTCCTGACTTTTCAAGGGATCTAGCCTCTGAAAGTACTCCGGTCAGAATCATGAGGTTCTGTAGAGTCACCTGGTTACAACCCGAACCCCACCGACCCTGCAATTGTATGAGAAAGCTCGTTTTGCAGTGGTCCATAGCCCTGATCGAACTCCTGTCTGTCTCCTCCTTATGGCTGCCCTGTCTGCTGGACCCTCAGTGCAGTAGGATTTCATTGACAGTAATAACATAGTAAGTTAGGATGAAAAAAGACACACGTCCATCAAGCTCAACCTTAAAGGAGAAGGACAGTGAGATAAAAGCCTCTGGGAAGGGACTGCGGCTGTGGGATAGCAGGTATAGTTGGGAGAGATTGTGTCTATAGTAACAGTGGATAATAGTCTCTGGGAAGGGAGTGTGACTGTGGGATAGCAGGTATAGTAGGGAGAGATAGTGTCTATAGTAACAGTGGATAATAGTCTCTGGGAAGGGAGTGTGACTGTGGGATAGCAGGTATAGTAGGGAGAGATGGTGCCTATAGTAACAGTGGATAATAGTCTCTGGGAAGGGACTGTGACTGTAGGATAGCAGGTATAGTAGGGAGAGATGGTGCCTATAGTAACAGTGGATAATAGTCTCTGGGAAGGGACTGTGACTGTAGGATAGCAGGTATAGTAGGGAGAGAAACCCTATGTTTGTTCTCATAAAAAAAAACAAAAAAAAAAAACAACTTTAGCCAAACATTTTTATGAGAACAAACATAGGGTTTCACAGATCCGTTGGCAGATTCTGGAAAAAGTGAATGAGAAACAGGGACAAGACTTTAAACAAAAAGTACTACAACGCGAAAGCTATTGGATATGGACTCTACAGACACAGTCAAATACACAAGGGGGGTTGTGGGAGCACCCGCATTGCTAAGTAAAAATATATAGAAGTATAAGGGAAGTGCTACTGGCATATCCAAATGGGTCAGTGCACATTCCCTGGGCCCCTGTCTAAGTAATTCAGTAGATATGCAAATGCATGTGTTAACAAAGACAGGGGTTTTTAGTTGCAAAGTTATGATCATAAAGTTGAAAAGCCACCATACCACGTCAAGGTAAACCCCATATGGCGGTAGTCATAGTATTGAGGATCCTGTGTCTCTCTGCATAATAGCATTAGTAAAGTAAAAAGTAAAAGTCTGCTGAACCTTGGTTTCTGGAGGGCTAAATCCTCCCCCGCTGCTGAATTGCAGCTTTTAAGAGAGAGTGATTGCCCAAACCAACGCCCATTTTTGAAAAAAATGTATAAATATGGTGTAGTTAAAAGCATAGGGCCACTATTAATTAATAGGGGTGGGTATGGGGGGTGCTACAAGCCACAAGAAACTTAGCCAAAGCTACAGGCTGTTATGATTCAACTTTATGATCATAACTTTGCAACTAAAAACCCCTGTCTTTGTTAACACATGCATTTGCATATCTACTGAATTACTTAGACAGGGGCCCAGGGAATGTGCACTGACCCATTTGGATATGCCAGTAGCACTTCCCTTATACTTCTATATATTTTTACTTAGCAATGCGGGTGCTCCCACAACCCCCCTTGTGTATTTGCTCTTACAGCCTGTAGCTTTGGCTAAGCTTCTTGTAAACAAGTAAGGGACCGCCATATGGGGTTTACCTTGACGTGCTATGGTGGCTTTTCAACTTTATGATCATAACTTTGCAACTAAAAACCCCTGTCTTTGTTAACACATGCATTTGCATATCTACTGAACCCATTTGGATATGCCAGTAGCACTTCCCTTATACTTCTAAACAGGGTCGGACTGGGGGGACCGGGGCCCACCGGGACTGCTGGTCCAGGGCCCCCCGCCCCCCTACTGCGCCGCTCGAACGCCGCCACGTGCATGCGTGAGCGCAGTTCTCGGCACGCAAGCGCCGATGCGCATGCGCAAGCGCCGATGCGCATGCGCAAGTGGTGATGCGATGCGCATCGCCGAAAACGTTTTAAAAATTTTTATACTATTAGAGGGGGTCTGGCCCGGCGGGGGCCCACGAGGGTCGGGGCCCACCGGGTTTTTTCCCGGTGTCCCGCCGGGCCAGTCCGACACTGCTTCTATATATTTTTTGCTCCCACAACCCCCCTTGTGTATTTGCTCTACAGACACAGTCCCCTAGAGGCTTGAATGAAGAAGTCAATTTAACATGTTTTTTATAGAATTTTTATTGCCGGTTTAATAAACCATTTTCCTTTATTTTTCAGATATTCGAAAAAAAGTCGAATATGCATCCAAGGTGAGGTAAAACCTTTTTTCCATTATTAGGGACAGTTATTTGCTTATAGAACACTGTGAAACTGACATAATTAGCCCCTTATCATTGCTTAAAATATTGATACTTTGTGTAATCAGGAGATTCATGTCTGTAACATTTTTTTTGGCAACATTTTTTGCAACATTGTGTGTATTAGGACTTTCACCTGGAGAGAATTGTTTGCAACATTTTTTGCACTTTTGGACATTGGACATTTCCTTTTTCTATTGGGGTGTTCTTTTTGCCTATATATTGGGTATGCACGTACGTCTCTGTATCACCTGACGAAGGGGGAACGCCCTCTGAAACGTTGTGTGACGCTATAAACGCACCAGGGGTATGACCCCGGTTTAACTCGCCTTGTGTGCCTGCTTGAATTGTTGGTCTGTTTTTTTGGCCTCATCAAGGAGCTGGGTCTATGGATTCTGGGCAATAACCAGTGACGATAAATTGCAACAAATTTCTACTGTTGCTATCTTGCAATACTACTTCCACCTTGCACTACTATACACATGATTCCCACTTTACCTGCTTATGACTTCTCTCATGGGGTTACTCATCCCATTTAGAACCCCCTAAAGACAACAATGGGCAATGCAGACTAACTCAAGGCTTAAATGGCCTCAGCAAGTATATATTGTTTCATCTCCCTGCTTCACTACATGTGAAATAGTAATGGTTTTATGTTAAGTATCCTTAAGTATTGATATTGGTACACATTAAAGTGGGCATGCTGCGGAGGATTCCAATGGCATCAATGCCTGGGCACTTGCATGTAGGTTTTGGACAGGAACCACATAGTATACAGTTACTAATGCATCCACTGGGGCTACAGGCTCCACAGATAAAATCATGTCTTAATTAGCTACATTCAGAATAACAGCTGAAATAAATATCAAGATTTAACACAAATTGCTTTCAAAATCAGGGTTTAAAGGATATTCATGTTATAGTCACCATTGCTGGAAACCAAAATGATATTTTTTGGGTAAGGCAGGGGTGCCATCTTCAAGGAGACATTGAATTAAATGTAGAAGGCACTGAACACTCTTGAAATACCATGGTTTTTACGTTTTTGCTCTAAATGGCCCCTCAAGTAATTGGATAGATAGATGCTAGATTATAAATATATAAAATAAAGAAGAGCTTGTGAATAGGGAGAGAAAGAAGAAGATAGTGTATGCATGTTTCATGTAAAGTGGGTTAAATCTCATAAATGATGTGTTTACCTTTTGTACATTTTGTAATAGAATCAATGGGATTTAATGAAACTGTCATGATGTTGGGTATGAAGGGGGAATAGAGACAATTCAATGAGAGAGATGGGTGGATGTCTAAATCCTGTTGGTCTTTGAGGGAATGGTTTGTGCAGGGATGGGGAGATGGGGCAGGTAGAGGTAGGTAAGGGATAAACGATTACATAGATAGAGGCAGGTGAAGTAATGCATGAATGAATGGACTATGGCAAATATGGAGCAAATGAATCGAATGAAGGTGTAGACAGATGAGTAAGTGCATTGAAAGGTGAAATAAGGGAGAATAATGGAAGGCAGATTTGTCAATGGAGGGATTAGTGAGTTGTCTGATTAGGGGAAGGTAAAGGTATAAATGCAGGGCTGGATGGTGGAATGTGGTATGTATAGGTGCAGATGAAGGAATTAGTAAATGGATGAATGGAAGGTTAAAGGTGTAGAAGAAGGGATTGATGGGTACATAGGGAATGGGGATATATGCACTGACTGAAGCCTGCATGGGGGGGTATTGAGCGGTGGGTTAGTGGATGTAGGTAGGAAGGAGGATAGTTGGGTGCCTGTATCTGATTGAATGGGTTATGGATGAGTGGGTAGGTATCTATGGGTAAGCAATTGTGGGTAGTGTAAAGGGTATGGTATATGGGAATTTATGGGTAGATGGACATGTAAGTGAATAGAATATGATGAGGGGATTAAGTAGAGTATAGAATGAACAAATAGGCTTGTGAGTGTGAATACAGACAGACTGTGTCATTATGTGCCTGAGAGTGTACAGTATGTGAGTGCTCAGACATTAGACAGAAAGTCAGGGTGAAGGCAGCCGAGAGACCATTGTAAATCTGTGTCTATGAGACTGGGTGAGATATTGGCTATACAGACAGACATAAAATAGCGTTACAGAGAGGGATGTATCATATCAGCGACAGGAGTCTGAACTGCAACAGTTAAGCAGGTGCCAGACGCGCGTCCTCGTTTGCGCCCGGTTACGCGCGCGCGCCCTTGTTTGCGCACGGTTACGCACGCGCGTCCTCGTTTGCGCACGGTTGCGCACGTGCGTCCTAGTTTGCGCACGGTTGCGCACGCGCGTCCTCGTCTGCGCACCGCCGCGCCGGTTGTCTGGGGTGCCCGGCTAGCATTTCCCAACACTGCTAGAATCCGAATACGGTTCTACTTCATCTTCCTGGGAATCCCATCCTTATAAAGATATTATTTTAAAGATTTACTAGATTTACTAAAATCACAATCTAATTTATACCAATTATATTTGGGGATTCACAGATCCTTTCATTTAAAGCTGCGCCCACAATAATATCCCGTGTAATCCAAATGACTAGTAAGCAGTATATATGGGTATATTCCGAGCTACGTCCGTTACATATATACTCTTCATACACATATCTAGTGTTTAGGAAGCATGTCTTATATAGCTAAGGGACAACGGTTCTAATTAGGAATGAGATATAATGTGAACGCACTTTATACTTATTCTTTATTGGAGTAATTACAAAAGATCATCGTGGTTTCGTTTGGGGGACAGATTTGGAAGTTTCTGTATTATAGTTTTATATGGGGAATATTGGGAATTGTGTGTCTCTACTATACAAATCATCTGGAGCAGGTATTAGTGCCAGTGCCACATTTACCCTGAAAATTTTGTTGTACGGCCCCAGGCGGCCCTGATGTCCTCTAATGTACTTGTAAAGTGTAATCATGTCCCCTCGCAAGCGCCTTTTTTCCAGAGAAAACAACCCCAACCTTGACAGTCTACCCACAGTCTATGTATTGTTGCAAATATCAGAAAGGCAGGTGTTTGATCACTAATCCCAAAACCCATTATGCAGAAAGCTCTGCATTACGTGACACCCATTTTTCTGTAACAATAAAACAGTAGCTTGTACTTGATGGTAACTAAGCTGCCTGCATCCATTTTGGTAGCAAAATAAACTTATTGGCTCTAGGGGACTGTGTCTGTAGAGTCCATATCCAATAGCTTTCGCGTTGTAGTAATTTTTGTTTAAAGTCTTGTCCCTGTTTCTCATTCACTTTTTCCAGAATCTGCCAACGGATCTGTGAAACCCAATGTTTGTTCTCATAAAAATAACAAAAAAAAAACAACTTTAGCCAAACATTTTTATGAGAACAAACCTTGGGTTTCACAGATCCGTTGGCAGATTCTGGAAAAAGTGAATGAGAAACAGGGACAAGACTTTAAACAAAAATTACTACAACATGAAAGCTATTGGATATGGACTCTACAGACACAGTCCCCTAGAGGCTTGAATGAAGGATTCAATTTAACATGTTTTTTATAGAATTTTTATTGCCAGTTTAATAAACCGTTTTCCTTTATTTTTCAGATATTCGAAAAAAGTCAAATATGCATCCAGGGTGAGGTAAAACCTTTTTGCCATTATTAGGGACAGTTATTTGTTATGCTGATAGAACACTGTGAAACTGACATAATTACCCCCTTATCATTGCTTAAAATATTGATACTTTGTGTAATCAGGAGATTCATGTCTGTAACATTTTTTGGCAACTTTTTTTGTAACCTTGTGTGTATTAGGACTTTCACCTGGAGAGAATTGTTTGCAACATTTTTTGCACTTTTGGACATTGGACATTTCCTTTTTCTATTGGGGTGGTTTTTTGCCTATATATTGGGTATACACATACGTCTCTGTATCACCTGACGAAGGGGGAACGCCCTCTGAAACGTTGTGTGACGATATAAACGCACCAGGGGTATGACCCCGGTTTAACTCGCCTTGTGTGCCTGCTTGAATTGTTGGTCTGTTTTTTTGGCCTCATCAAGGAGCTCGGTCTATGGATTCTGGGCAATAACCAGTGACGATAAATTGCAATAAATTTCTACTGTTGCTATCTTGCAATACTACTTCCGCCTTGCACTACTATACACATGATTCCCACTTTACCTGCTTATGACTTTTCTCATGGGGTTACTCATCCCATTTAGAACCCCCTAAAGACAACAATGGGCAGTGCAGACTAACTCAAGGCTTAAATGGCTTTAGCAAGTAGATATTGTTTCATCTCCCTGCTTTACTGCATGTGAAATAGTAATGGTTTTATGTTAAGTATCCTTAAGTATTGATATTGGTACACATTAAAGTGGGCATGCTGCGGAGGATTCCAATGGCATCAATGCCTGGGCACTTGCATGTAAGTTTTGGACAGGAACCACATAGTATACAGTTACTAATGCATCCACTGGGGCTACAGGCTCCACAGATAAAATCATTTCTTAATTAGCTACATTCAGAATAACAGCTGAAATAAATATCAAGTTTTAACACAAATTGCTTTCAAAATCAGGGTGGAAAGGATATTCATTTTATAGTCACCATTGCTGGAAACCAATTTTACTGCAGCGCTAAATAGCACCGATGCCTGTGAAACAACAATGTCTTTTTTTGTACTGAATTTAGGTAAGGCAGGGGTGCCATCTTCAAGGAGACATTGAATTTCAATCGAATGTAGTATGTACTGAACGCTCTTGAAATAGCATGGCTTTTGCACTTTTACTCCAAATGGCCCCTCAAGTAATTGGATAGATAGATGTTAGATTATACATACATAAAATAAAGAAGAGCTTGTGAATAGGGAGAGAGAAGGAGATAGATAGGACATATGGGTGGATGTTTAAATCCTGTTGGTCTTTGAGGGAATGGTTTGTGCAAGGATGGGTAGATGGGGCAGGTAGAGGTAGGTAAGGGATAAATGATTACATAGATAGAGGCAGGTGAAGTAATGCTTGAATGAATGGATAGACCATGGCAAATAAAAGTGAATATGGAGCAAATGAATAGAATGAAGGTGTAGACAGATGAGTAAGTGCACTGAAAGGTGAAATAAGGGAGAATAATGGAAGGCAGATTTGTCAATGGAGGGATTAGTGAGTTGTCGGATTAGGGGAAGGTAAAGGTGTAAATGCAGGGCTGGATGGTGGAATGTGGTATGTATAGGTGCAGATGAAGGAATTAGTAAATGGATGAATGGAAGGTTAAAGGTGTAGAAGAAGGGATTGATGGGTACATAGGGAATGGGGATATATGGACTGACTGAAGCCTGCATGGGGGGGGGTATTGAGCGGTGGGTTAGTGGATGTAGGTAGGAAGGAGGATGGTTGGGTGCCTGTATCTGATTGAATGGGTTATGGATGAGTGGGTAGGTGTCTATGGGTAAGGAATTATGGGTAGTGTAAAGGGTATGGTATATGGGAATTTATGGGTAGATGGACATGTAAGTGAATAGAATATGATGAGGGGATTAAGTAGGGTATAGAATGAACAAATAGGCTTGTGAGTGTGAATACAGACAGACTGTGTCATTATGTGCCTGAGAGTGTACAGTATGTGAGTGCTCAGACATTAGACAGAAAGTCAGGGTGAAGGCAGCCGAGAGACCATTGTAAATCTGTGTCTATGAGACTGGGTGAGATATTGGCTATACAGACAGACAGAAAATAGCGTTACAGAGAGGGATGTATCATATCAGCGACAGGAGTCTGAACTGCAACAGTTAAGCAGGTGCCACTCTCTGAAGTAAAAGCGTCCTCGCTCGTGTTTGCACGCGCGTCCTCGTTTGCGCACAGTTACGCACGCGCGTCCTCGTTTGCGCACAAATACGCACGTGCGTCCTCGTTTGCGCACACGGGTACTCGTTTGCGCACCGCCGCGCTGGTTGCCTAGGATGCCTTGCTAGCTTTTCCCGACACTGCCAGAATTCGACTACTGTCCTACTTCATCCTCCTGGGAATCCCCTCATTTTAAAGATATTATAGGAACGATTTTGGAATCATATATTTATTCTTTATTGGGGTTATTAAACAAGATCATTGTGGTTTCGTTTGGGGGACAGATTTGGAGGTTTCTGTATTATAGTGTTATAAGGTGAATATTGGGAATTGTGTGTCTCTACTATACAAATCGTCTGGAGCAGGTATTAGTACATTTGAAGGTGACAAGTTGATGCATAATGCGCAAATTTCACTGGGAGAAAAGGTGCGTCCAACCTGAAAGGCTGAAAAAAAGAAATTAATTTCTAGGGGATGAAAAGCCTGTCTGGTTGTTACTGCACCATATATGCTATAGGATCCCCCCCCCCCCCCAAAAAAATCCAATTCTTCATCACAGTGTTTCTGAGATTGAGGGACAAGGTATTAGGGCTGAAGAAAAACTTGACCTTGGAGACTTGACCTAAGTCGATCAACTCTCAGGACTTGTGAGCTCTGAGGGGTTACAGAGATGCGGGGGTGGGGGCAGAGTACAAGGAATAACAGAGAGTGCCAGTGCCACATTTACCCTATGCCCAAAGGAGATTGACTGCAACGAGTTGTGCTGAGGAGCCAGATACCTGTAGATGAAGGACGACTTACCTGGATACTGTTGGTGACGTTCCAACCAGCTTCCCAGGATGTCATTTTGGGTTTCCCATTGGAAGAAAGCTCAGAGCACAGTCCTTCATCTTTAGAGGGGAAAATTGTTTTTTTTGCTCCCTTAAAGGGGTTCTTCACTTTTGAGTTCACTTTTAGTATGATATAGAGCAGGGGTCCCTAACCTATTTACTTGTGCGCCAAATTTAAATTTAAAAAGAGTTGGAGAGCAACACAAGCATGAGAAAGTCCATGGGGGATGTCAAATAAGGGCTGTAAGTTTGGTAATGGTAACCCCTATGTGGACTAGTAGCCTACATGAGGCTCTGTTTGGCACTACACCTGTTTTTTATGAAACCAAAACTTGCCTCTAAGCCAGGAATTCAAAAATAAGCACCTGCTTCGAGGCCACTGGGAGCAACATCCAAGGGGTCAGTGAGCAACATGTTGCTTGCGAGCTACTGGTTGGGGGCCACTGATATAGAAAGTGATATTCTGAGGCAATTTGCAATTGGTTTTCATTTTTTAGTACTGTGGGTTTCAAGTTATTTAGCTTTTTATTCAGCAGCTCTTCAATTTGCATTTGGTAGCTTGGGTTCAAATTACCCTAGCAACCATGCACCGATTTCAATAAGAGATGAAATAGGAGATGACCTTTCTAGAAAGATGAGACATAAAAACTGCTATTTTATATTACTTTCTATTCAGGTCCTCCACCATTCATATTCCAGTCTCATATTCAGATCAGTGCATGGTTGCTAGTGTAGCTTGGACCCTAGAAACCAGATTGCTAATATTGCTAACTTGAGTGCTGCTGCTGAATAAAAAGCGAAATAACTCAAAAACCAAAAGTAATAAGAAATTAAAACCAACTGAAAATTCTCTCAGAATAAGACTCTCTACATCATACTAAAAATTCTCTCAAAGGTAAACAACCTCTTTAACCTTTTCCCTGCTAAGCATGTAGGTACCTACATGCTGCAACGTTCAGGGCCTCTCGCTGCACTGGTGGCTTTAGCCGCCGTGAAGGCGAGTCTGCGGTGTCCCCAACCCCTTAGGCAACAAGCTTAGGGGGCTCCCACCTCGATCCTGCAACACTATTGTCGCAGGGCCCGACTTCAGGCTATTACCTTATTCAGCAGAGTCGCAGGAACATCGGAGACCTCGTGGGACACAATCCAGCGCTGCCCACTCACTTCCTGTGAGTGATCCTGGGCCCTCCAACGCTGCCAAGGACTCCCCCAGCCACAGAAACGGTAAGTAGCGTTTCTTTACTGGTTTACACACATTTACACACTCATGTATGTACACACCCACTACACATGTAACTAAAGGGAGGTGTTTTTTTGCTTTTCTGTTTTTTTTTGTCTTTTGTACACTTACATACTTTTGCACATATTTACACACTTACATACACATATAGACACATTTACACACTTTTTAGAGCTTACACACATGCATACACAAGCACAAACATATATATATATATATAAAAAATTTTTAGTTCTTCATTTTATCAGTTTTCGTCTTGTTATTTCACTAAAAACTGTTGATTTCACAGCGTGACTATTGGATCAAGCATTCTGACCGCTAGCCACGCTGTCGGATCAGTTATTTTGTTATGTCATTGATTTGCCTAATTGTTTTTGATTTTTTTATGATTTTATGCTTGCATTGTTATTTGCATTGTTGTTTATTTGCATTGTCAGCGTCATTTGCACTTAGATCATTTGGAGTACAAACAAATTTTTATACAAAGTCAGAGGTAAAGTGCCACACTCACACAACTCACTGTTTGCAGTCTCGGGTGCACGCTGAACTCCTCTCTGCACAGGTTCTCTACACGTGAATAAACATTTGCAGCAGCACTCCGATATGTGAAAAAACATATCGGAGTGCTGCTGCAATTGTTTATTTACAAACAAATTTTTAGCAATTTTGGATTCGCCACAATGAGTACTTTACAAAAATATATGGTTTTGGGGGGTCTTTCTGCTGTTAGAGGGTCTTGGGCACATAATTTTCAGTCCAGGGTCTATTTTTACAGAAGGTGAATCGGTAGCAGAGAAAATTCATATGCACTATTTTTATTTGGGGTCTGCATATGCCAGATGCTTTGGTATATCTATGCATATTGGGCATCAAACTGTCCAGTAGACCCTTGGCGTCAATATTTAGGGTGTTTTACAATTGTATGTAGGAAATTAAGTGAGATAAATGCGGACAATTTTCAGAAATGTCACAAATCGCTGCCTTTAGCGTTGCTTTGCAGTATGGTAGTTTGGCGTAGAAAGACATAATTACGTATTTTGGATTTGTCAGAATGTGTACTATTGAGGTGATTTTTTTACTATTGAGTGATTTTCAGAAAAAATTGCCAAATTTGCGTCTTGGTACTTTGGAGTAGAAAGACATGCATACCCATTTTAGATTCACGGGAATGTGTATTTTCCAAAAATATATGGTTTTCTGGGGTGAACATACATTTTTTTACTTTTGCCTCTGCTGTAAATGTGTTGATTTTCCAGTATTTGGCATTACAGAACTCTTTTGGGGTTTCTTCGTTCTGGGGTCCCTATATGCTACACACTTAGGTGTACCTATGCACGTTGGGCATCAAGCTATTCAGCGGATCCTGGACTTTCATATTTAGGGTGTTTTATCTTGGTATGTGATGGTATGTGATGATATGTGGGCGATACGATGCTTCAGAGTTGGAGTATTGAGGTGATTTTCAGAAATGTCAAAAAAATTGCCAAATGTAGGAAAGCTTTGTGGCAGTGGTGGAACTACCAGGGGTGCAGGGGTGCAGCGGCACCAGGGCTCGTGTCCCTGCACCCCCGATGGGGCCCTCAACGCAACAGGGGTATAGTTGTGTCCAAATTGCCGGTTCTCAAAGGCACGCTCCACCAGCAGCGTGCTGCGCGTGACGTCACCGGCGGCGCACTGCGCATGACGTCACCGGCAATAACATGAACCTATATTAATGCAATCTTTGATTCTAACTGTATTCCTTAAGAACAAGACCACATTTTGCATTTATGTAAGACACACGTAGATATGAGGAAACTTTTTAAAACCTTTTTAAAGCTAATTAACACTCCCCAGATATCATAGTTTTTGCCACTGACAGTTATAAAATGAGATGTGATGAAAAGAGGCTAAGCAGAGTCTACTGGTTCTACCTATGGCAGAAGGACAAATTTGTTCTACTATTAATTAGTAAAATAAGTCAAAAACCTTTGATTATGGTTATGGTTTGATTGGAAGCTGGATCTCTAAATCCAATCACTGTAAATTAGACTGAAAATGAATGTGGCTGGCACCAATGTTTCTTTCTTTTTGTTATAAACTAACAGAGGGGCTCATACCAGGCTAAACCTGCAAATGAGGGCTTGAACTGGAAAAGTCTAGCAACCACTATAAGCAACTTTACGGCGCTCTGGTGAAAAAAGATTTATTGTCGCAGACTGCGGATAGCATTCACCTAACGAGTTTTTGGAACAACTTCCTTAATCAGAGGCATAGGAAGCCTATGATTAAGGGAGTTTATATATTGGGTATGCACATACGTCTCTGTATCACCTGACGAAGGGGGAACGCCCTCTGAAACGTTGTGTGACGCTATAAACGCACCAGGGGTATGACCCCGGTTTAACTCGCCTTGTGTGCCTGCTTGAATTGTTGGTCTGTTTTTTTGGCCTCATCAAGGAGCTGTGTCTATGGATTCTGGGCAATAACCAGTGACGATAAATTGCTATAAATTTCTACTGTTGCTATCTTACAATACTACTTCCACCTTGCACTACTATACACATGATTCCCACTTTACCTGCTTATTATGACTTCTCTCATGGGGTTACTCATCCCATTTAGAACCCCCTAAAGACAACAATGGGCAGTGCAGACTAACTCAAGACTTAAATGGCTTTAGCAAGTATATATTGTTTCATCTCCCCGCTTCACTGCATGTGAAATAGTAATGGTTTTATGTTAAGTATCCTTAAGTATTGATATTGGTACACATTAAAGTGGGCATGCTGCGGAGGATTCCAATGGCATCAATGCCTGTGCACTTGCATGTAGGTTTTGGACAGGAACCACATAGTATACAGTTACTATTGCATCCACTGGGGCTACAGGCTCCACGGATAAAATCAGTTCTTAATTAGCTACATTCAGAATAACAGCTGTAATAATAAGGGATGCACCGAATCCAGGATTCGGTTTGGGATTCGGCCAGGATTCGGCCTTTTACAGCAGGATTCGGATTCGGCCGAATCCTAATTTGCATATGCAAATTAGGGGCAGGAGGGAACTTGCATGACTTTTTGCCACAAAACAAGGAAGTAAAAAATGTTTTTCCTTCCCACCCCTAATTTGCATATGCAAATTAGAATTTGGTTCAGTATTCAGCCGAATCATTCACAAAGGATTCGGGGGTTCGGCCGAATCCAAAAAAGTGGATTTGGTGTATCCCTAGTAATAGTTATCAAGATTTAACATAAATTCATAAATCAGGGTTTAAAGGATATTCATGTTATAGTCACCATTGCTGGAAACCAAAATGATAACTTTTTACTGCAGCGCTAAATAGCACCGATGCCTGCGAAATAACAGTGTCTTTTTTTGTACTGAATTTGGGCAAGGCAGGGGTGCCATCTTTAAGGAGACATTGAATAAAATGTAGAAGGCACTGAACGCTCTTGAAATAGCATGGTTTTTGCATTTTTGCTCCAAATGGCCACTCAAGTAATTGGATAGATAGATGTTAGATTATACATATATAAAATAAAGAAGAGCTTTGATGTTGGGTAGGAAGGGGAAATAGAGAGAATTCAATGAGAGGGATGGGTAAATGTCTAATTCCTGTTGGTCTTTGAGGGAATGGTTTGTGCAGGGATGGGGAGATGGGGTAGGTAGAGGTAGGTAATGGATAAACGATTACATAGATAGAGGCAGGTGAAGTAATGCATGAATGAATGGATAGACTGCGGCAAATAAAAGTGAAGATGGAGCAAATAAATAGAATGAAGGTGTAGACAGATTACTAAATTCATAAAAGGTGGAATAAGGGAGAATAATGGAAGACAGATTTTAGGGATGCACCGAATCCACTATTTTGGATTCAGCCGAACCCCGAATCCTTTGCGAAAGATTCGGCTGAATACCCAATCCGAATCCTAATTTGCATATGGAAAGGGGGAAACTTTTTTTATCTCCTTGTTTTGTCACAAAAAGTCACGCGATTTCCCTCCCCACATCTAATTTGCATTAGCAAATTAGGATTCAGATTCGGTTCGGCGGGCAGAAGGAGTCGCCGAATCCGAATCCTGCTGAAAAAGGCCGAATCCTGGATTTGTTGCATCCCTATCAGATTTGTCAATGGAGGGATTAGTGAGTTGTCGGATTAGGGGAAGGTAAAGGTGTAAATGCAGGGCTGGATGGTGGAATGTGGTATGTATAGGTGCAGATTAGGGATGTAGCGAACGTCGGAAAAAAAGTTCGCGAACATATTCGCGAACTTGCGCAAAAATGTGAGCGGTTCGCGAACGGTTCGCGAACCCCATAGACTTCAATGGGAAGGCGAACTTTAACATCTAGAAAAGACATTTCTGGCCAGAAAAATGATTTTAAAGTTGTTTAAAGGGTGCAACGACCTGGACAGTGGCATGCCAGAGGGGGATCAAGGGCAAAAATGTATCTGAAAAATCTGCCTGTGTGTGCTTGGAAGAGATAGTGTAGGGGGAGAGCTGTTAGTGATTTCAGGGACAGATGATAGTAAGTTTGCTGGCTAGTAATCTGCTTGATACTGCTCTGTATTGGAGGGACAGAAGTCTGCAGGGATTTGAGGGACATTTTAGCTTAGGTAGCTTTGCTGGCTAGTAATCTACTGTTCTCTTTAAACAACTGCCATACGTTGACCTTGTAGGCATTGTTTGCCCAGTTTTTTTGGACGCAGCCACTGAAGCACAGTTGCCATAAAAAATATGCCATATAAATGCTGAAAATAGTAATTTTTCGCCATACGTTGACCTTGTAGACATTGTTTGCCCAGTTTTTTTGGTTGCAGCCACTGAAGCACAGTTGCCAGAAAAAAATATGCCATATAAATGCTGAAAATAGTCATTTTTTGCCATACGTTGACCTTGTAGGCATTGTTTGCCCAGTTTTTTTGGTCGCAGCCACTGAAGCACAGTTGCCAGAAAAAATATGCCATATAAATGCTGAAAATAGTAATTTTTTGCCATATACGTTGAGTCAACGTATGGCAAAAAATGACTATTTTCAGCATTTATATGGCATATTTTTTCTGGCCTCTGTGCTTCAGTGGCTGCGGCCAAAAAAACTGGGCAAACAATGCTACAAGGTCAACGTCGTTGACCTTGTAGGCATTGTTTGCCCAGTTTTTTTGGCCGCAGCCACTGAAGCACAGAGGCCAGAAAAAATATGCCATATAAATGCTGAAAATAGTCATTTTTTTGGTCGCAGCCACTGAAGCACAGTTGCCAGAAAAATTATGCCATATAAATGCTGAAAATATGCATTTTTTTGGTTGCAGCCACTGAAGCACAGAGGCCAGAAAAATTATGCCATATAAATGCTGAAAAATATAAATTTTTTTGGTTGCAGCCACTGAAGCACAGAGGCCAGAAAAATTATGCCATATAAATGCTGAAAATATGCATTTTTTTGGTCGCAGCCACTGAAGCACAGTTGCCAGAAAAATTATGCCATATAAATGCTGAAAATATGCATTTTTTTGGTTGCAGCCACTGAAGCACAGAGGCCAGAAAAATTATGCCATATAAATGCTGAAAATATAAATTTTTTTGGTTGCAGCCACTGAAGCACAGAGGCCAGAAAAATTATGCCATATAAATGCTGAAAATATGCATTTTTTTGGACGCAGCCACTGAAGCACAGTTGCCAGAAAAAATATGCCATATAAATGCTGAAAATAGTCATTTTTTGCCATACGTTGACCTTGTAGACATTGTTTGCCCAGTTTTTTTGGTTGCAGCCACTGAAGCACAGAGGCCAGAAAAAATTAAACCAGTAGGGTTTGCACCCTAGTTTGTAACGGTGGCGGAGGGAGGAGGAGGAGGACGCTAAAGGACAGCTGTGTGTGGAGTCATGAGGCTTGAAGAGAAGGACAGCTGCATAGAAGTCAGAACAAGTCTTCCGGCGTGCAGTAACCCTCCGAGATCCACCCCTCATTCATTTTAATAAAGGTCAGGTAATCGACACTTTTGTGACCTAGGCGAGTTCTCTTCTCAGTTACAATCCCTCCTGCTGCACTGAAGGTCCTTTCTGAGAGCACACTTGAGGCTGGGCAAGACAAGAGGTTCATGGCAAATTGTGACAGCTCTGGCCACAGATCAAGCCTGCGCACCCAGTAGTCCAGGGGTTCATCGCTCCTCAGAGTGTCGATATCTGCAGTTAATGCCAAGGTAGTCCGCTACCTGCCGGTCGAGGCGTTCTTTGAGGGTGGATCCAGAAGGGTTGTGGCGCTGCCTTGGACAGAAAAACATTTGCATGTCTGACGTTACAGACTGGCCAAAGGGCTTTGTCCTTGCAGGTGTGCTCGTGGCAGGATTACTGGCACCTCTGCCCCTGGAATGTTGATGAGTTCCTGAAGTGACATCACCCTTAAAAGCATTGTACAACATGTTTTGCAGGCTGGTTTGTAAATGCCGCATCTTTTCGGACTTGTGGTATGTTTGGTAACATTTCTGACACTTTATGCTTGTACCGAGGGTCTAGTAGCGTTGCGACCCAGTACAGGTCCTTCTCCTTAAGCCTCTTGATACGGGGCCCTTCAACAGGCATGACAGCATGAAAGACCCCATTCTCACAAGGTTGGATGCAGAGCTATCCATCTCCGCTTCCTCATTATCAAGGACTGCATCATCCACGGTCTCCTCCCCCAGCCACGTACAAGACCAGGGGTCCCAAAAGGTCACCACTAGCCCCTGGGAAGCCTGCTCCTGTTGGTCCTCCTCCTCCCCCTCCACAAAGCCACCTTCCTCCTCTGACTCCACTTCTGGCACCTCTCCCTGCGTTGCAGCAGGTGCCTGCGTTCGTTCTGGTGATTCCGACCAGAAATCGTGCGCTTCCAGCTCCTCGTCACGCTGGTCTACAGCCTCATCTGTCACTCGTCGCACGGCACGCTCCAGGAAGAAAGCGAAGGGTATTAGGTCGCTGATGGTGCCTTCGGTGCGACTGACCATATTTGTCACCTCTTCAAAAGGTCGCATGAGCCTGCAGGCATCGCGCATAAGCACCCAGTAACGGGGGAAAAAATCCCCAGCTGTGCAGATCCAGTCCTACCACCCAGTTCAAAAAGGTACTCGTTGACGGCCCTTTGTTGTTGCAGCAGACGTTTCCAACATAAGGAGCGTTGAATTCCAGCGAGTCTGGCTGTCAGAAATCAAACGCCTGACTGGCATGTTGTAGCGCTGCTGAATGTCAGCAAGGCGTGCCATGGCTGTGTAGGAACGTCTGAAATGGGCCGACACCTTTCTGGACTGGGTGAGAACGTCCTGGAATCCTGGGTACTTGGAGACAAAACGTTGGACTATTAAATTTAACACATGTGCCATGCAGGGCACATGTGTTAAATTGCCTAGTCTCAACGCTGCCAACAGATTGCTTCCATTGTCACACACCACTTTTCCGATCTGCAGTTGGTGTGGGTCAGCCACCGATCGGCCTGTGACTGCAGAGATGACAGGAGTACAGATCCGGTATGGTTTTTGCTTTCCAGGCACGTCATCCCCAAGACAGCGTGACAACGGCGTACCTGGCACGTCGAATAGCCTAGGGGGAGCTGGGGGTGCACAGGTGTGGAGGAGGAGAAGGAGGACCCAGCAGCAGAGTAAGAAGAAGAGAGAAGACGAGGTAGAGAGCGATGGAGGAGTAGAGGTGGTGCAGAACCGCGTGCAATCTGTGGCGGTGACACCAACTCCACTGTTGTTGTTGAGCTACCCATTCCCTGCTTCCCAGCCATTACCAAGTTCACCCAGTGGGCAGTGTAGGTGACATACCTGCCCTGACCATGCTTGGAGGACCATGCGTCAGTAGTCATATGGACCTTTGGCCCAACACTAAGTGACAGAGATGCGGTAACTTGGCTCTGCACAGTTGGTACAGGTGTGGTATTCCCTTTTAGAAAAAAAATTGCGGCTGGGTACCTTCCACTGCGGTGTCCCAATTGCTACAAATTTGCGGAAGGCCTCAGAGTCCACCAGCTGGTATGGTAAAAGCTGGCGGGCTAAGAGTGCAGACAAGCCAGCTGTCAGACGCCGGGCAAGGGGGTGACAGTCAGACATTGGCTTCTTACGCTCAACATGGCCTTCACAGAAACTTGGCTGGTGGCAGATGACTGGGAATGGGAACAGGTGGTCAAGGTGGAAGGCGGAGTGGAGGGTGGTTCAGACGGGTCAAGGAGAGCAGAGGTAGAGCAGTAAGATGCTGGACCAGAAGGAGTGTGGCTTTTAGTTTGCCTGTTGCCTTTGAGGTGTTGCTCCCAAAGTGCTTTTGTCTTGCCGCTCATGTGCCTTCGCATAGAAGTTGTACCTATGTGGCTGTTGGGCTTACCAAGGCTCAGTTTCTGACTGCACTCATTGCAAATTACAATGCTTTTGTCAGAGGCACACACATTAAAAAAATCCCACACTGCTGACTTTTTGGAAGTGTGCGATCTGGCGGTAACAGTAGAAGTTGGCGGCATTGGCGGCAATGGCGGGTGCGTTGGCCGGCTGAACACAGGTGCCGATACATGTTGTTGCCCTACTGATCCCTGCGGGCTGTCCTCCCTGCTTCTTCTAAGTCTTATTCTCCTACTGCCTCTCTGACTCTCCGTCTCTCCATCTGAACTACCCTCCTCTTGCTCTCTTCTACTAGGCACCCACAAAACATCAATCTCCTCATCATCATTCTCCTCAGATGCATCAATTTCTTCTGACACATCACAGAAGGAAGCAGCAGCGGGGACCTCCTCCTCATCACTCATTATGTCCATCTCTATCGTGTTCTCTGCCAGAATTAAATCTGGTGTAAGGTCCTCATCTCCTTCATCTTCTTCTGGCAATAATGGTTGCGCATTACTCAGTTCAAGAACTCATGGGAAAATAACTCCTCTGACCCCAGTGAAGAAGGGGCCCGGTGGTGGAGGAAGTGTTACGTGGGGTGGCCATAGCAGTGGAGGATGAGGAGGATGTTGTGGTAAAGTTAGAAACGGTAGAGGATGGGGTGTGCTGTGTAAGCCAGTCAACTACCTCTTCAGCATTTTGGGAGTTCAGCGGTCATTGGCTTTTTAAAACTGGGCAATTTGCTAGGGCCACAGGATTGCATAGCAGCACGGCCCTAGCACGGCCTCTGCGTGGCGGCCTGCCTTTGCCTGGCATTATTTTTTAAAAAAAACAACAACAACAACAAAAACTCAGTTGGTTTTTCTGGAAACGATAATACACACAGCTAGATGGCGGGTTGAAGAAAACAGTGTGCAAATAATGCCTACAAGGTCAACGTATACACTACTACAGCGGTGGATACGGATTACGTAAAATATATGAATGCTGCTTGAAAAAAAAGTAACTCAAGTGGTTTTTTCTAGAGACGATAATATTATCAATATTTAGACAAAATTGTGAACAAGCTCACACAGCTAGATGGCGGGTTGAAGAAAACACTGTGCAAATAATGCCTACAAGGTCAACGTATACACTACTACAGCGGTGGATACGGATTACGTAAAATATATGAATGCTGCTTGAAAAAAAGTAACTCAAGTGGTTTTTCTAGAGACGATAATATTATCAATATTTAGACAAAATGTGAACAAGCTCACACAGCTAGATGGCGGGTTGAAGAAAACAGTGTGCAAATAATGCCTACAAGGTCAACGTATACACTACTACAGTGGTGGATACGGATTACGTAAAATATATGAATGCTGCTTGAAAAAAAGTAACTCAAGTGGTTTTTCTAGAGACGATAATTTATCAATATTTAGACAAAATGTGAACAAGCTCACACAGCTAGATGGCGGGTTGAAGAAACAGTGTGCAAATAATGCCTACAAGGTCAACGTATACACTACTACAGCGGCGGATACGGATTACGTAAAATATATGAATGCTGCTTGAAAAAAAGTAACTCAAGTGGTTTTTCTAGAGACGATAATATTATCAATATTTAGACAAAATGTGAACAAGCTCACACAGCTAGATGGCGGGTTGAAGAAAACAGTGTGCAAATAATGCCTACAAGGTCAACGTATACACTACTACAGCGGTGGATTACGGATTACGTAAAATATATGAATGCTGCTTGAAAAAAGTCACTCCGTGTTTTTTCTGGAGACGGTAATATTATGGATATTTAGACAGAATGTGAACAAGGTCACACAGCTAGATGGCGGGTTGAAGAAAACAGTGTGCAAATAATGCCTACAAGGTCAACGTATACACTACTACAGCGGTGGATACGGATTACGTAAAATATATGAATGCTGCTTGAAAAAAATCACTCCGGTGTTTTTTCTGGAGACGGTAATATTATGGATATTTAGACAGAATGTGAACAAGGTCACACAGCTAGATGGCGGGTTGAAGAAAACAGTGTGCAAATAATGCCTACAAGGTCAACGTATACACTACTACAGCGGTGGATACGGATTACGTAAAATATATGAATGCTGCTTGAAAAAGTCACTCCGGTGTTTTTTCTGGAGACGGTAATATTATGGATATTTAGACAAATGTGAACAAGGTCACACAGCTAGATGGCGGGTTGAAGAAAACAGTGTGCAAATAATGCCTACAAGGTCAACGTATACACTACTACAGCGGTGGATACGGATTACGTAAAATATATGAATGCTGCTTGAAAAAAGTCACTCCGGTGTTTTTTCTGGAGACGGTAATATTATGGATATTTTTGACAGAATGTGAACAAGGTCACACAGCTAGATGGCGGGTTGAAGAAAACAGTGTGCAAATAATGCCTACAAGGTCAACGTATACACTACAACAGCGGTGGATACGGATTACGTAAAATATATTATGGCTGCTTGAAAAAAGTCACTCCGGTGTTTTTTCTGGAGACGGTAATATTATGGATATTTAGACAGAATGTGAACAAGGTCACACAGCTAGATGGCGGGTTGAAGAAAACAGTGTGCAAATAATGCCTACAGGGCAAATAAAGCCTAAAAGGTCAACTTATACACTACTACAGCGGTTAGTAAAAATAAAAAAAGTAAAATAAAAAAAAATGAATATTAAAAAAAAAAATTAAAGTTGGTGCTGCTGAACTACTAGGAGCAGCAGATTAGCACACCAGTCCCACTCCCCAACAACTGCTAGACTAATAGCACTGGGCTTCTTAATAGTAGTAGTAGTAGTAAAACAACAAAAAAATAAATAAAAAGCAGTCCTTACAAGGACTACTGTTATTGCAGCAGTCAGCAGATGAGATCAGAAGCAGGACAGCTGCCCACTGGCAGCTTCATACAGGCACTGCAGTAGAAGGTAGATTACTAGCCAGCAAAGCTACCTAAGCTTAAATGTCCCTCAAACCCTGCAGACTTCTGTCCCTCCAATAACAGAGCAGTATCAAAACGATTACTAGCCAGCAAACTTTCAACTGTCCCTGAAATCACTAACAGGCAGCAGCTCTCTCCCTACACTATCTCTTCAGCACACACAGGCAGAGTGAAAAAACGCTGCAGGCTTCGGTTTTTATAGGGAAGGGGAGTGGTCCAGGGGAGAGCTTCCTGATTGGCTGCCATGTACCTGCTGGTCTGGGTGAGAGGGCAAAAAAAAGCGCCAACAATGGCGAAACCCAAAATGCGCGAACGTCGCGCGACGTTCGCGAACTTCCGGCGAGCGCGAACACCCGATGTTCGCGCGAACAAGTTCGCCGGCGAACAGTTCGCGACATCTCTAGTGCAGATGAAGGAATTAGTAAATGGATGAATGGAAGGTTAAAGGTGTAGAAGAAGGGATTGATGGGTACATAGGGAATGGGGATATATGGACTGACTGAAGCCTGAATGGGGGGGGGGGTATTGAGCGGTGGGTTAGCGGATGTAGGCAGGAAGGAGGATAGTTGGGTGCCTGTATCTGATTGAATGGTTTATGGATGAGTGGGTAGGTGTCTATGGGTAAGGAATTGTGGGTAGTGTAAAGGGTATGGTATATGGGAATTTATGGGTAAATGGACTTGTAAGTGAATAGAATATGATGAGGGGATTAAGTAGGGTATAGAATGAACAAATAGGCTTGTGAGTGTGAATACAGACAGACTGTGTCATTATGTGCCTGAGAGTGTACAGTATGTGAGTGCTCAGACATTAGACAGAAAGTCAGGGTGAAGGCAGCCGAGAGACCATTGTAAATCTGTGTCTATGAGACTGTGTCTATGAGACTGGGTGAGATATTGGCTATACAGACAGACAGAAAATAGCGTTACAGAGAGGGATGTATCATATCAGCGACAGGAGTCTGAACTGCAACGGTTAAAGCAGGTGCCACTCTCTGAAGTAAAAGCGTCTGCACTCGCTTGCGCACACGCGTCCTCGTTTGCGCACACGCGTCCTCGTTTGCGCACGGTTACGCACACGCGCCCTCGTTTGCGCACAGTTGCGCACGCGCGTCCTCGTTTGCGCATCGTTACGCGCGTCCTCGTTTGCGCACCGCCGCGCCGGTTGCCTAGGTTGCCCGGCTAGCATTTCCCTACACTGCCAGAATCCGAATATTGTTCTACTTCATCTTCCTGTGAATCCCATCTTTATAAAGATATTATAAGAAAGATTTACTAGAGTTACTAAAATCACAATCTAATTTCTACCAATTATATTTGTGGATTCACAGATCCTTTAATTTAAAGCTGCGCCCACACTAATATCCCGTGTAATCCAAATGACTAGTAAGCAGTATATATGGGTATATTCCGAGCTACGTCCGTTACATATATACTCTACATACACATATCTAGTGTTTAGGAAGCATGTCTTATATAGCTAAGGGACAACGGTTCTAATTAGGAATTAGATATAATGTGAACGCACTTTATACTTATTCTTTATTGGGGTAATTACAAAAGATCTGGCCATTCTATTACATACTAAATATTTACTTAAAGGGGTGGTTCACCTTTAAGTTAACTTTTAGTATGTAATAGAATTGCCAATTCTAAGCAATTTTTCTTCATTATTTCTTTTTTTTATAGGTTTTTAATTATTTGCCTTCTGACTCCAGCTTTCAAATGGGGAGTCACTGACCCTCATCTAAAAACCAAAATAAGGCTACAAATTTTCTATTCAGGTCCCCTACCATTCATATTCCAGTCTCATATTCAAATCAGTGCATGGTTGCTAGTGTAACTTGGACCCTAGCCACCATATTGCTAAAATTGCTAACTGGAGTGCTGCTGAATAAAAAGTGAAATAACTCAAAAACCAAATTTTTGCCCACGTTAGTCACTTCGCCCTTTTTTTCGTAAATTTGCCCCTAACCCTTCCTATGCCTAATTTGCATGGTCAACAGTCTTTTACTGTGTTCCCAGAACTAAACCATAGTAAGAAACAACACCCTACAAGCTCTAAACTTAGCATAGAAATAACTGGCACCATACAGGTGGGTGTCCCTTGTTGGTTGGTGGGAACAAATACTGATATAGGGAGATTTTGTATTGCAGAACTGCTTCCCTGCTAAACCTAAACAACTTTGCACTAATGCTGTGTTAACAAAGGAGCCTTTATAGCAATATGGCTTTCCAGTGGTTTGACCGTATAGCACTGTGTCTCTCTAGTGATCTGAGTCCATCTCCAATCTCTAGGCATCTGCCTCTCAAATAGTTCTTCTATCCAGCTGTATATATCTGCACTGGTACAGGATTTACAGTATATTGACTGTCATCATATTACCTCTCGCAACCCCAAATGTTGCCTGTATCTCCTCTTATTGCTCCATATAAACCACCTTCATGACTCCTCATACATTATCAATTATTTTTTTTGTCTTTTTTTGTTTTCTGTAAGACAAGAGAGCAGCATTAGGGATTCACATAACACAACTACTGCCAATCTGTCCATCTTTCTGTCCAAATCCACAGTTTTTTTTTTACTTTTTATTGGTAACTGTGACTTTTTCTGTTTTGTCAGTGTTTGTGGCTAGGGATGTAGCGAACGTCGGAAAAAAAGTTTGCGAACATATTCGCGAACTTGCGCAAAAACGCGAGCGGTTCGCGAACGGTTCGCGAACCCCATAGACTTCAATGGGAAGGCGAACTTTAACATCTAAAAAAGACATTTCTGGCCAGAAAAATGATTTTAAAGTTGTTTAAAGGGTGCAACGACCTGGACAGTGGCATGCCAGAGGGGGATCAAGGGCAAAAATGTATCTGAAAAATCTGCCTGTGTGTGCTTGGAAGAGATAGTGTAGGGGGAGAGCTGTTAGTGATTTCAGGGACAGATGATAGTAAGTTTGCTGGCTAGTAATCTGCTTGATACTGCTCTGTATTGGAGGGACAGAAGTCTGCAGGGATTTGAGGGACATTTTAGCTTAGGTAGCTTTGCTGGCTAGTAATCTACTGTTCTCTTTAAACAACTGCCATACGTTGACCTTGTAGGCATTGTTTGCCCAGTTTTTTTGGACGCAGCCACTGAAGCACAGTTGCCAGAAAAAATATGCCATATTAAATGCTGAAAATAGTAATTTTTCGCCATACGTTGACCTTGTAGACATTGTTTGCCCAGTTTTTTTGGTTGCAGCCACTGAAGCACAGTTGCCAGAAAAAATATGCCATATAAATGCTGAAAATAGTCATTTTTTGCCATACGTTGACCTTGTAGGCATTGTTTGCCCAGTTTTTTTGGTCGCAGCCACTGAAGCACAGTTGCCAGAAAAAATATGCCATATAAATGCTGAAAATAGTCATTTTTTGCCATATACGTTGAGTCAACGTATGGCAAAAAATGACTATTTTCAGCATTTATATGGCATATTTTTTCTGGCCTCTGTGCTTCAGTGGCTGCGGCCAAAAAAACTGGGCAAACAATGCCTACAAGGTCAACGTCGTTGACCTTGTAGGCATTGTTTGCCCAGTTTTTTTGGCCGCAGCCACTGAAGCACAGAGGCCAGAAAAAATATGCCATATAAATGCTGAAAATAGTCATTTTTTTGGTCGCAGCCACTGAAGCACAGTTGCCAGAAAAATTATGCCATATAAATGCTGAAAATATAAATTTTTTTGGTTGCAGCCACTGAAGCACAGAGGCCAGAAAAATTATGCCATATAAATGCTGAAAATATAAATTTTTTTGGTTGCAGCCACTGAAGCACAGAGGCCAGAAAAAATTATGCCATATAAATGCAGAAAATATGCATTTTTTTGGTCACAGCCACTGAAGCACAGTTGCCAGAAAAAATATGCCATATAAATGCTGAAAATAGTCATTTTTTGCCATACGTTGACCTTGTAGACATTGTTTGCCCAGTTTTTTTGGTTGCAGCCACTGAAGCACAGAGGCCAGAAAAAATTAAACCAGTAGGGTTTGCACCCTAGTTTGTAACGGTGGCGGAGGGAGGAGGACGCTAAAGGACAGCTGTGTGTGGAGTCATGAGGCTTGAAGAGAAGGACAGCTGCATAGAAGTCAGAACAAGTCTTCCGGCGTGCAGTAACCCTCCGAGATCCACCCCTCATTCATTTTAATAAAGGTCAGGTAATCGACACTTTTGTGACCTAGGCGAGTTCTCTTCTCAGTTACAATCCCTCCTGCTGCACTGAAGGTCCTTTCTGAGAGCACACTTGAGGCTGGGCAAGACAAGAGGTTCATGGCAAATTGTGACAGCTCTGGCCACAGATCAAGCCTGCACACCCAGTAGTCCAGGGGTTCATCGCTCCTCAGAGTGTCGATATCTGCAGTTAATGCCAGGTAGTCCGCTACCTGCCGGTCGAGGCGTTCTTTGAGGGTGGATCCAGAAGGGTTGTGGCGCTGCCTTGGACAGAAAAACATTTGCATGTCTGACGTTACAGACTGGCCAAAGGGCTTTGTCCTTGCAGGTGCGCTCGTGGCAGGATTACTGGCACCTCTGCCCCTGGAATGTTGATGAGTTCCTGAAGTGACATCACCCTTAAAAGCATTGTACAACATGTTTTGCAGGCTGGTTTGTAAATGCCGCATCTTTTCGGACTTGTGGTATGTTGGTAACATTTCTGACACTTTATGCTTGTACCGAGGGTCTAGTAGCGTTGCGACCCAGTACAGGTCCTTCTCCTTAAGCCTCTTGATACGGGGGTCCTTCAACAGGCATGACAGCATGAAAGACCCCATTCTCACAAGGTTGGATGCAGAGCTATCCATCTCCGCTTCCTCATTATCAAGGACTGCATCATCCACGGTCTCCTCCCCCAGCCACGTACAAGACCAGGGGTCCCCAAAAGGTCACCACTAGCCCCCTGGGAAGCCTGCTCCTGTTGGTCCTCCTCCTCCACAAAGCCACCTTCCTCCTCTGACTCCACTTCTGGCACCTCTCCCTGCGTTGCAGCAGGTGCCTGGGTTCGTTCTGGTGATTCCGACCAGAAATCGCGCGCTTCCAGCTCCTCGTCACGCTGGTCTACAGCCTCATCTGTCACTCGTCGCACGGCACGCTCCAGGAAGAAAGCGAAGGGTATTAGGTCGCTGATGGTGCCTTCGGTGCGACCGACCATATTTGTCACCTCTTCAAAAGGTCGCATGAGCCTGCAGGCATCGCGCATAAGCACCCAGTAACGGGGGAAAAAATCCCCAGCTCTGCAGATCCAGTCCTACCACCCAGTTCAAAAAGGTACTCGTTGACGGCCCTTTGTTGTTGCAGCAGACGTTCCAACATAAGGAGCGTTGAATTCCAGCGAGTCTGGCTGTCAGAAATCAAACGCCTGACTGGCATGTTGTAGCGCTGCTGAATGTCAGCAAGGCGTGCCATGGCTGTGTAGGAACGTCTGAAATGGGCCGACACCTTTCTGGACTGGGTGAGAACGTCCTGGAATCCTGGGTACTTGGAGACAAAACGTTGGACTATTAAATTTAACACATGTGCCATGCAGGGCACATGTGTTAAATTGCCCAGTCTCAACGCTGCCAACAGATTGCTTCCATTGTCACACACCACTTTTCCGATCTGCAGTTGGTGTGGGGTCAGCCACCGATCGGCCTGTGACTGCAGAGATGACAGGAGTACAGATCCGGTATGGTTTTTGCTTTCCAGGCACGTCATCCCCAAGACAGCGTGACAACGGCGTACCTGGCACGTCGAATAGCCTAGGGGGAGCTGGGGGTGCACAGGTGTGGAGGAGGAGAAGGAGGACCCAGCAGCAGAGTAAGAAGAAGAAGAAGACGAGGTAGAGAGCGATGGAGGAGTAGAGGTGGTGGCAGAACCGCGTGCAATCCGTGGCGGTGACACCAACTCCACTGTTGTTGTTGAGCTACCCATTCCCTGCTTCCCAGCCATTACCAAGTTCACCCAGTGGGCAGTGTAGGTGACATACCTGCCCTGACCATGCTTGGAGGACCATGCGTCAGTAGTCATATGGACCTTTGGCCCAACACTAAGTGACAGAGATGCGGTAACTTGGCTCTGCACATGTTGGTACAGGTGTGGTATTCCCTTTTTAGAAAAAAAATTGCGGCTGGGTACCTTCCACTGTGGTGTCCCAATTGCTACAAATTTGCGGAAGGCCTCAGAGTCCACCAGCTGGTATGGTAAAAGCTGGCGGGCTAAGAGTGCAGACAAGCCAGCTGTCAGACGCCGGGCAAGGGGGTGACAGTCAGACATTGGCTTCTTACGCTCAAACATGGCCTTCACAGAAACTTGGCTGGTGGCAGATGACTGGGAATGGGAACAGGTGGTCAAGGTGGAAGGCGGAGTGGAGGGTGGTTCAGACGGGTCAAGGAGAGCAGAGGTAGAGCAGTAAGATGCTGGACCAGAAGGAGTATGGCTTTTAGTTTGCCTGTTGCCTTTGAGGTGTTGCTCCCAAAGTGCTTTGTGCTTGCCGCTCATGTGCCTTCGCATAGAAGTTGTACCTATGTGGCTGTTGGGCTTACCAAGGCTCAGTTTCTGACTGCACTCATTGCAAATTACAATGCTTTTGTCAGAGGCACACACATTAAAAAAATCCCACACTGCTGACTTTTTGGAAGTGTGCGATCTGGCGGTAACAGTAAAAGTTGGCGGCATTGGCGGCAATGGCGGGTGCGTTGGCCGGCTGAACACAGGTGCCGATACATGTTGTTGCCCTACTGATCCCTGCGGGCTGTCCTCCCTGCTTCTTCTAAGTCTTATTCTCCTACTGCCTCTCTGACTCTCCGTCTCTCCATCTGAACTACCCTCCTCTTGCTCTCTTCTACTAGGCACCCACAAAACATCAATCTCCTCATCATCATTCTCCTCAGATGCATCAATTTCTTCTGACACATCACAGAAGGAAGCAGCAGCGGGGACCTCCTCCTCATCACTCATTATGTCCATCTCTATCGTGTTCTCTGCCAGAATTAAATCTGGTGTAAGGTCCTCATCTCCTTCATCTTCTTCTGGCAATAATGGTTGCGCATTACTCAGTTCAAGAAACTCATGGGAAAATAACTCCTCTGACTCCAGTGAAGAAGGGGCACCGGTGGTGGAGGAAGTGTTACGTGGGGTGGCCATAGCAGTGGAGGATGAGGAGGATGTTGTGGTAAAGTTAGAAACGGTAGAGGATGGGGTGTGCTGTGTAAGCCAGTCAACTACCTCTTCAGCATTTTGGGAGTTCAGGGTCATTGGCTTTTTAAAACTGGGCAATTTGCTAGGGCCACAGGATTGCATAGCAGCACGGCCCCTAGCACGGCCTCTGCGTGGCATTATTTTTAAAAAAACAACAACAACAAAAACTCAGTTGGTTTTTCTGGAAACGATAATACACACAGCTAGATGGCAGTTTGAAGAAAACATTGTGCAAATAATGCCTACAAGGTCAACGTATACACTACTACAGCGGTGGATACGGATTACGTAAAATATATGAATGCTGCTTGAAAAAAAGTAACTCAAGTGTTTTTTCTAGAGACGATAATATTATCAATATTTAGACAAAATGTGAACAAGCTCACACAGCTAGATGGCGGGTTGAAGAAAACACTGTGCAAATAATGCCTACAAGGTCAACGTATACACTACTACAGCGGTGGATACGGATTACGTAAAATATATGAATGCTGCTTGAAAAAAAGTAACTCAAGTGGTTTTTCTAGAGACGATAATATTATCAATATTTAGACAAAATGTGAACAAGCTCACACAGCTAGATGGCGGGTTGAAGAAAACACTGTGCAAATAATGCCTACAAGGTCAACGTATACACTACTACAGCGGTGGATACGGATTACGTAAAATATATGAATGCTGCTTGAAAAAAAGTAACTCAAGTGGTTTTTCTAGAGACGATAATATTATCAATATTTAGACAAAATGTGAACAAGCTCACACAGCTAGATGGCGGGTTGAAGAAAACACTGTGCAAATAATGCCTACAAGGTCAACGTATACACTACTACAGCGGTGGATACGGATTACGTAAAATATATGAATGCTGCTTGAAAAAAAGTAACTCAAGTGGTTTTTCTAGAGACGATAATATTATCAATATTTAGACAAAATGTGAACAAGCTCACACAGCTAGATGGCGGGTTGAAGAAAACAGTGTGCAAATAATGCCTACAAGGTCAACGTATACACTACTACAGCGGTGGATACGGATTACGTAAAATATATGAATGCTGCTTGAAAAAAAGTAACTCAAGTGGTTTTTCTAGAGACGATAATATTATCAATATTTAGACAAAATGTGAACAAGCTCACACAGCTAGATGGCGGGTTGAAGAAAACACTGTGCAAATAATGCCTACAAGGTCAACGTATACACTACTACAGCGGTGGATACGGATTACGTAAAATATATGAATGCTGCTTGAAAAAAAGTAACTCAAGTGGTTTTTCTAGAGACGATAATATTATCAATATTTAGACAAAATGTGAACAAGCTCACACAGCTAGATGGCGGGTTGAAGAAAACACTGTGCAAATACTGCCCACAAGATCAACGTATACACTACTACAGCGGTGGATACGGATCTCGTAAAATTTATTATGGCTGCTTGAAAAAAGTCACTCCGGTGTTTTTTCTGGAGACGGTAATATTATGGATATTTAGACAGAATGTGAACAAGGTCACACAGCTAGATGGCAGTTGGTTGAATAACACACTGGGCAAAAAATGCCTACAGGGCAAATAATGCCTAAAAGGTCAACTTATACACTACTACAGCGATGGATACGGATTACGTAAAATATATTATGGCTGCTTGAAAAAAGTCACTCCGGTGTTTTTTCTGGAGACGGTAATATTATGGATATTTAGACAGAATGTGAACAAGGTCACACAGCTAGATGGCAGTTGGTTGAATAACACACTGGGCAAAAAATGCCTACAGGGCAAATAATGCCTAAAAGGTCAACTTATACACTACTACAGCGGTAGTAAAATAAAAAAAAGTAAAATAAAAAAAAATGAATATTAAAAAAAAAAAATTAAAGTTGGTGCTGCTGAACTACTAGGAGCAGCAGATTAGCACACCAGTCCCACTCCCCAACACTGCTAGACTAATAGCACTGGGCTCTTATAGTAGTAGTAGTAGTAGTAGTAGTAAAACAACAAAAAAATAAATAAAAGCAGTCCTTACAAGGACTACTGTTATTGCAGCAGTCAGCAGATGAGATCAGAAGCAGGACAGCTGCCCACTGCAGCTACATACAGAGCACTGCAGTAGAAGGTAGATTACTAGCCAGCAAAGCTACCTAAGCTTAAATGTCCCTCAAACCCCTGCAGACTTCTGTCCCTCCAATAACAGAGCAGTATCAAAACGATTACTAGCCAGCAAACTTTCAACTGTCCCTGAAATCACTAACAGCAGCTCTCTCCCTACACTATCTCTTCAGCACACACAGGCAGAGTGAAAAAACGCTGCAGGGCTTCGGTTTTTATAGGGAAGGGGAGTGGTCCAGGGGAGAGCTTCCTGATTGGCTGCCATGTACCTGCTGGTCTGGGGTGAGAGGGCAAAAAAAAGCGCCAACAATGGCGAACCCAAAATGGCGAACGTCGCGCGACGTTCGCGAACTTCCGGCGAGCGCGAACACGTTCGCCGGCGAACAGTTCGCGACATCTCTATTTGTGGCCTTGGCTACACCCTGGCTCCTTATTAAATGTAGCTTGGTGCTCAGTCAGGGCTCAGGGGGGGATCAGCACCCTCCAAATACAGTATAGCAACCATGTGACCAACACAACAGGGCAAGGCAATGCAAATGAGAGTTTCCCTTGAGATTATTTTGTTGTTGTTATTATGACTACACAAACACAGCGAGACACCCTAAGTGCTTTATCTTATTGTGTCAGTCATTGGTTTGCCTTGTCTACTTAGTCTATGCCTGTGGCCTTGTCTGGGTAGGTAATGTTTGTAGCCCTGTCTTGTGTGCCTACACATCTATTGGAGCATTGCTCTTCCAAATGCATTCTTTCAATAATAAATGTGCTCTTTGGCCACTTTACTTTGTGCGTCACTCTGTAGATATCTCCGCTCCATGTGGGAATCACTTCTAAATGATATCTCTACTTGCTGTGAGATCCAATATGCCATTCCATCAAGATGTTACATTGTAATGGACAACTAATTAAGCCTATAGCTGCTCAGCACTCTTATGTTGTTACCTTCATAGACAGGCTAGGTGCAATGTTCCCTGTAATTAATTCTTGGCTATGTGCGCAAAAAAACTTCAATTGTGCGCACATTTTAAACTTGAGTGCGCAGTTTTTAAAAACTGTGTGTTGAGGTCAATATTAATACAAAATTTTGTGTCAAAATTCTTTGTGCACAAGCCCACACCTTGGATGGAACATTGGCTAGGTCTATCTGTAAAATATGCACATCACACTCCGATGAGTATTCGAAATGGGGCTGAACTCATCTCAGGGGGCAAATTTCATGGATGGTGGGCTAATCCCAATTGAAAGTTGGCAGTGAATAGTTACTTATAGGCTTAGATCAGGGGTACCAAACCTTTTTCATCTGTGAGCAACATTCAGATGTAAAAAGAGTTGGGGAGCAACACAAGCATGAAACAAGTTCCTGAGTGGTGCCAAATAAGGGCTGTGATTGGCTATTGGTGGCCCCTATGTGGACTGGCAGCGTAGAGGAGACTGTTTGGCAGTATATCTGTTTTTTATGCAACCAAAACTTGCCTCGAAGTCAGGAATTTAAAAATAATCAACATCCAAGGGGTTGGGGGAGCAACATGCTGCTCACGAGTAACTGGTTGGGGAGCACTGCCTTAGATACTTCCATTGTTATTTATTGTATATAATGGATGGCATCTGTTGTGCTCCAATAGGGAGAGGGGTCAAGACAAAAAAGGCCTACAAACCTCAGTGCCCAGGAACGCTGTTAATAACAAAGAGATTCTTTATTTTGAAAATATATGTAGTGTTTCTATATGCTTCCTTTATGTATTGCACCTGCATGCACTGTGATTCCTGCTGAAAGCTACATTGAGCAGCCTAGACCTGTGTAGCAGTCACAAAGTGCCCCTTAAATATCCATTATTGTGCTTGATCCGCACTGTGAGGCTATAGCCGTCTGAAAAAGACCTGCTATACTACATTCTCACCCAGTAAACAATCAGATGTACATGACAGCTAACTGGATCCCATATAGTCACCCACAGATTCAATCCTGGAAAGGTATTTGCCATATGCTATGAGCGAACTCATACAGCTTTCTTAGCTTCGGCACTTATGTAATACTGTGCATCCATGCACACTTATTGTAACACCCCTGCCATGTAGGCAATACAAAACATGCTAAATATCTGGACAGTGTTCATAATGGTTATTTCTATGGATTCAGACAACAAAAATATTTGATATAACTTTTCTTGCCTGGTAAAACCATTATTACTTAGTATAGGTTAATGGAGCCAGTGGTGGGCAGATATTTAATGGCCTTTACTCACGTGGATCTATGATAAAATGTGATGCAGATATTAAAATACCGACTACAGACACAGTCCCCTAGAGGCTTGAATGAAGAATTCAATGTTTTTTATAGAATTCTTATTGCCGGTTTAATAAACCATTTTCCTTTATTTTTCGGATATTCGAAAAAAAAGTCGAATATGCATCCAATGTGAGGTAAAATATTTTTGCCATTATTAGGGACAGTTATTTGCTTACAGAACACAGTAAAACTGACATAATTATCCCCTTATCATTGCTTAAAATATTGATACTTTGTGTAATCGGGAGATTCATGTCTGTAACATTTTTTTGGCAGCATTTTTTGCAACATTGTGTGTATTAGGACTTTCACCTGGAGAGAATTGTTTGCAACATTTTTTGCACTTTTGGACATTGGACATTTCCTTTTTCTATTGGGGTGGTTTTTTGCCTATATATTGGGTATGCACGTACGTCTCTGTATCACCTGACGAAGGGGGAACGCCCTCTGAAACGTTGTGTGACGCTATAAACGCACCAGGGGTATGACCCCGGTTTAACTCGCCTTGTGTGCCTGCTTGAATTGTTGGTCTGTTTTTTTGGCCTCATCAAGGAGCTGGGTCTATGGATTCTGGGCAATAACCAGTGACGATAAATTGCAATAAATTGCTACTGTTGCTATCTTGCCCTACTACTTCCACCTTGCACTACTATACACATGATTCCCACTTTACCTGCTTATTATGACTTTTCTCATGGGGTTACTCATCCCATTTAGAACCCCCTAAAGACAACAATGGGCAATGCAGACTAACTAAAGGCTTAAATGGCCTCAGCAAGTATATATTGTTTCATCTCCCTGCTTCACTGCATGTGAAATAGTAATGGTTTTATGTTAAGTATCCTTAAGTATTGATATTGGTACACATTAAAGTGGGCATGCTGCGGAGGATTCCAATGGCATCAATGCCTGGGCACTTGCATGTAGGTTTTGGACAGGAACCACATAGTATACAGTTACTAATGCATCCACTGGGGCTACAGGCTCCACAGATAAAATCATTTCTTAATTAGCTACATACAGAATAACAGCTGTAATAATTATCAAGTTTTAACACAAATTGCTTTAAGAATCAGGGTTTAAAGGATATTCATTTTATAGTCACCATTGCTGGAAACCAAAATGATAACTTTTTATTGCAGCGCTAAATAGCACCGATGCCTGCGAAATAACTGTGTCTTTTTTTGTACTGAATTTAGGCAAGGCAGGGGTGCCATCTTCAAGGAGACATTGAATTTCAATCGAATGTAGTATGCACTGAACGCTCTTGAAATAGCATGGCTTTTGCACTTTTACTCCAAATGGCCCCTCAAGTAATTGGATAGATAGATGTTAGATTATACATACATAAAATAAAGAAGAGCTTGTGAATAGGGAGAGAGAAGGAGATAGATAGGACATATGGGTGGATGTTTAAATCCTGTTGGTGTTTGAGGGAATGGTTTGTGCAGGGATGGGGAGATGGGGTAGGTAGAGGTAGGTAAGGGATAAATGATTACATAGATAGAGGCAGGTGAAGTAATGCATGAATGAATGAATAGACGATGGCAAATAAAAGTGAATATGGAGCAAATGAATAGAATGAAGGTGTAGACAGATGAGTAAGTGCATTGAAAGGGGAAATAAGGGAGAATAATGGAAGGCAGATTTGTCGCTGGAGGGATTAGTGAGTTGTCGGATTAGGGGAAGGTAAAGGTGTAAATGCAGGGCTGGATGGTGGAATGTGTTATGTATAGGTGCAGATGAAGGAATTAGTAAATGGATGAATGGAAGGTTAAAGGTGTAGAAGAAGGGATTGATGGGTACATAGGGAATGGGGATATATGGACTGACTGAAGCCTGCATGGGGGGGGGGGTATTGAGCGGTGGGTTAGTGGATGTAGGTAGGAAGGAGGATAGTTGGGTGCCTGTATCTGATTGAATGGGTTATGGATGAGTGGGTAGGTGTCTATGGGTAAGCAATTGTGGGTAGTGTAAAGGGTATGGTATATGGGAATTTATGGGTAGATGGACATGTAAGTGAATAGAATATGATGAGGGGATTAAGTAGGGTATAGAATGAACAAATAGGCTTGTGAGTGTGAATACAGACAGACTGTGTCATTATGTGCCTGAGAGTGTAAAGTATGTGAGTGCTCAGACATTAGACAGAAAGTCAGGGTGAAGGCAGCCGAGAGACCATTGTAAATCTGTGTCTATGAGACTGGGTGAGATATTGGCTATACAGACAGACAGAAAATAGCGTTACAGAGAGGGATGTATCATATCAGCGACAGGAGTCTGAACTGCAACGGTTGAGCGGGTGCCACTCGTAAAAGCGCACGCGTCCTCGTTTGCGCACGGTTACGCACGCGCGTACTCGTTTGCGCACAGTTACGCACGCGCGTCCTCGTTTGCGCACGGTTACGCACGCACGTCCTCGTTTGCGCACGGTTACGCACGCGCGTCCTCGTCTGCGCACCGCCGCGCCGGGTGCCCGGCTAGCATTTCCCGACAGAATCCGAATACTGATTTACTTCATCTTCCTGGGAATACCCTCCTTATAAAGATATTATAGGAAAGATTTACTAGAGTTACTAAAATCACAATATAATTTATACCAATTATATTTGGGGATTCACAGATCCTTTCATTTAAAGCTGCGCCCACACTAATATCCCGTGTAATCCAAATGACTAGTAAGCAGTATATATGGGTATATTCCGAGCTACGTCCGTTACATATATACTCTACATACACATATCTAGTGTTTAGGAAGCATGTCTTATATAGCTAAGGGACAACCGTTCTAATTAGGAATTAGATATAATGTGAACGCACTTTATACTTATTCTTTATTGGGGTAATTACAAAAGATCTGGCCATTCTATTACATACTAAATATTTACTTAAGGGGGTGGTTCACCTTTAAGTTAACTTTTAGTATGTAATAGAATGGCCAATTCTAAGCAATTTTTCTTCATTATTTCTTTTTTTTATAGGTTTTTAATTATTTGCCTTCTGACTCCAGCTTTTAAATGTGGAGTCACTGACCCTCATCTAAAAAGCAAAAAAAGGCTACAAATTTTCTATTCAGGTCCCCTACCATTCATATTCCAGTCTCATATTCAAATCAGTGCATGGTTGCTAGTGTAACTTGGACCCTAGCCCCCATATTGCTAAAATTGCTAACTGGAGTGCTGCTGAATAAAAAGTGAAAGAACTCAAAATCCAAATTTTTGCCCGCGTTAGTCACTTCGCCCTTTTTTTTCGTAATTTTGCTCCTAACCCTTCCTATGCCTAATTTGTATGGTCAACAGTCTTTTACTGTATTCCCAGAACTAAACCATAGTAAGAAACAACACCCTACAAGCTCTAAACTTAGCATAGAAATAACTGGCACCATACAGGTGGGTGTCCCTTGTTGGTTGGTGGGAACAAATACTGATATAGGAAGATTTTGTATTACAGAGCTGCTTCCCTGCTAAACCTAAACAACTTTGCACTAATGCTGTGTTAACAAAGGAGCCTTTATAGCAATATGGCTTTCCAGTGGTTTGACCGTATAGCACTGTGTCTCTCTAGTGATCTGAGTCCATCTCCAATCTCTAGGCATCTGCCTCTCAAATAGTTCTTCTATCCAGCTGTATATATCTGCACTGGTACAGGATTTACAGTATATTGACTGTCATCATATTACCTCTCGCAACCCCAAATGTTGCCTGTATCCCCTCTTATTGCTCCATATAAACCACCTTCATGACTCCTCATACATTATAAATTCTTTTTTTTTTTTTGTTTTCTGTAAGACAAGAGAGCAGCATTAGGGATTCACATAACACAACTACTGCCAATCTGTCCATCTTTCTGTCCAAATCCACAGTTTTTTTTTACCTTTTTACTTTTTATTAGTAACTGTGACTTTTTCTGTTTTGTCAGTGTTTGTGGCTTTGGCTACACCTTGGCTCCTTATTAAATGTAGCTTGGTGCTCAGTCAGGGCTCAGGGGGGATCAGCACCCTCCAAATACAGTATAGCAACCGACACAACAGGGCAAGGCAATGCAAATCAGAGTTTCCCTTGAGATTATTTGTTGTATATGACTACACAAACACAGCGAGACACCCTAAGTGCTTTATCTTATTGTGTCAGTCATTGGTTTGCCTTGTCTACTTAGTCTATGCCTGTGGCCTTGTCTGGGTAGGTAATGTTTGTAGCCCTGTCTTGTGTGCCTACACATCTATTGGAGCATTGGTCTTCCAAATGCATTCTTTCAATAATAAATGTGCTCTTTGGCCACTTTACTTTGTGCGTCACTCTGTAGATATCTCTGCTCCATGTGGGAATCACTTCTAAATGATAACTCTGCTTGCTGTGAGATCCAATATGCCATTCCATCAAGATGTTACATTGTAATGGACAACTAATTAAGCCTATAGCTGCTCAGCACTCTTATTGTGTTACCTTCATAGACAGGCTAGGTGCAATGTTGCCTGTAATTCCTTCTTGGTTATGTGCGCAAAATAAATTCAATTGTGCACACATTTTAAACTTGTTTGCACAGTTTTTAAAAACTGTGTGCTCAGGTCAATATTAATAAAAAAATTTGTGTCAAAATTCTTTGTGCACAAGCACATACCTTGGATGGGACATTGGCTGGGTCTATCTGTAAAATATGCACATCACACTCCTGTGAGTGTTTGAAATGGGGCTGAACTCATCTCAGGGGGCAAATTTCATGGATGGTGGGCTAATCCCAATTGAAAGTTGGCAGTGAATAGTTACTTATAGCCTTAGATCAGGGGTCCCAAACCTTTTTCATCTGTGAGCAACATTCAGATGTAAAAAGAGTTGGGGAGCAACACAAGCATGAAACAAGTTCCTGGTTGGTGCCAAATAAGGGCTGTGATTGGCTATTGGTGGCCCCTATGTGGACTGGCAGCTACAGGAGACTGTGTGGCAGTACATCTGGTTTTTATGCAACCAAAACTTGCCTCGAAGTCAGGAATTTAAAAATAAGCAACATCCAAGGGGTTGGAGGAGCAACATGCTGCTCACGAGAACTGGTTGGGGAGCACTGCCTTAGATACTTCCATTGTTATTTATTGTATATAATGGATGGCATCTGTTCTGCTCCAATAGGGGGAGGGGTTAAGACAAAAAAGGCCTACAAACCTCAGTGCCAAGGAACACTGTTAATAACAAAGAGATTCTTTATTTTGAAAATATATGTAGTGTTTCTATATGCTTCCTTGATGTATTGCACCTGCATGCACCTTGATTCCTGCTGAAAGCTACATTGAGCAGCCTAGACCTGTGTAGCAGTCACAAAGTGCCCCTTAAATATCCATTATTGTTTCTTGATTCGCACTGTGAGGCTATAGCCGTCTGAAAAAGACCTGCTATACTATATTCCCACCCAGTAAACAATCAGTTGTACATGACAGCTAACTGGATCCCATATAGTCACCCACAGATTCAATCCTGGAAAGGTATTTGCCATATGCTATGAGCAAACTCATACAGCTTTCTTAGCTTCGGCACTTATGTAATACTGTGTATCTATGCACACTTATTGTAACACCCCTGCCATGTAGCCAATACAAAACATGCTAAATATCTGGACAGTGTTTATTATGATTATTTATATGGATTCAGACAACAAAAATATTTGATATGACTCTTCTTGCCTGGTAAAATCGTAAATTCTTAGTATAGGTTAATGGAGCCAGTGGTGGGCAGATATTTAATGGCCTTTACTCACGTGGATCTATGATAAAATGTGATGCAGATATTAAAATACCGACTACAGACACAGTCCCCTAGAGGCTTGAATGAAGAATTCAATTTAACATGTTTTTTATAGAATTTTTATTGCCGGTTTAATAAACCATTTTCCTTTATTTTTCGGATATTCAAAAAAAAGACGAATATGCATCCAGGGTAAGGTAAAACCCTTTTGCCATTATTAGGGACAGTTATTTGCTTATAGAACACTGTGAAACTGACATAATTAGCCCCTTATCATTGCTTAAAATATTGATACTTTGTGTAATCTGGAGATTCATGTCTGTAACATTTTTTTGGCAACATTTTTTGCAACATTGTGTGTATTAGGACTTTCACCTGGAGAGAATTGTTTGCAACATTTTTTGCACTTTTGGACATTGGACATTTCCTTTTTCTATTGGGGTGGTTTTTTGCCTATATATTGGGTATGCACGTACGTCTCTGTATCACCTGACGAAGGGGGAACGCCCTCTGAAACGTTGTGTGACGCTATAAACGCACCAGGGGTATGACCCCGGTTTAACTCGCCTTGTGTGCCTGCTTGAATTGTTGGTCTGTCTTTTTGGCCTCATCAAGGAGCTGGGTCTATGGATTCTGGGCAATAACCAGTGACGATAAATTGCAATAAATTTCTACTGTTGCTATCTTACAATACTACTTCCACCTTGCACTACTATACACATGATTCCCACTTTACCTGCTTATTATGACTTTTCTCATGGGGTTACTTATCCCATTTAGAACCCCCTAAAGACAACAATGGGCAGTGCAGACTAACTCAAGGCTTAAATGGCCTCAGCAAGTATATATTGTTTCATCTCCCTGCTTCACTGCATGTGAAATAGTAATGGTTTTATGTTAAGTATCCTTAAGTATTGATATTGGTACACATTAAAGTGGGCATGCTGCGGAGGATTCCAATGGTATCAATGCCTGGGCACTTGCATGTAGGTTTTGGACAGGAACCACATAGTATACAGTTACTAATGCATCCACTGGGGCTACAGGCTCCACAGATAAAATCATTTCTTACTTAGCTACATTCAGAATAACAGCTGTAATAATTATCAAGATTTAACACAAATTGCTTTAAGAATCAGTGGGGGTCATTTATAAAGTTCGCGCAGCGCATTTTTTTCGAATATGGTTGTATTGAGCATGTTTTTTGCTGAGCGCTAATATATTGCACTGCACTGCCCGTCTTTCCGGTTTTTGCGAATTCGCAGTGTGAATAAATTTTCGCAAATGGCGCGCAAACGAGACAGGAGTTTGCGCGAGTGCACCCAATGTGCGAGGTTGTTGTGCGCGAAAATAGCATTGACAGTAACTTAAATTCGCAGTTTGCAAAACTGTTTTGCGAATATTTTATCCGCCACCAAAGTTGTGGCGTAATTGAGTCGCAGAGTGTGCGCATAAAGATTTGCAATTTGCGAATTGTGACATATTTATAAAGCCCCTTTAGACATTCGCATTCTGAATAAAAAATTCGCAATTCTGTATGCACCCTCTTATTCAGCTTTATAAATATAACCATGAGCAGGGCAAATATATTCACTTTGCGAACCAATCTGCCCTGCGCGAAGTTTATAAATGACCCCCAGTGTTTAAAGGATATTCATGTTATAGTCACCACTGCT
Organism: Xenopus laevis; assembly: GCF_017654675.1. Taxonomy (NCBI): domain Eukaryota; kingdom Metazoa; phylum Chordata; class Amphibia; order Anura; family Pipidae; genus Xenopus; species Xenopus laevis. The sequence continues at coordinate 39,689,865 of NC_054387.1, forward strand.
GGAAACCAAAATGATAACTTATTACTGCAGCGCTAAATAGCACCGATGCCTGCGAAATAACAGTGTCTTTTTTTGTACTGAATTTGGGCAAGGCAGGGGTGCCATCTTTAAGGAGACATTGAATAAAATGTAGAAGGCACTGAACGCTCTTGAAATAGCATGGTTTTTGCATTTTTGCTCCAAATGGCCCCTCAAGTAATTGGATAGATAGATGTTAGATTATACATATATAAAATAAAGAAGAGCTTGTGAATAGGGAGAGAAAGAAGAAGATAGTGTATAAGCATGTTTCATGTAAAGTGGGTTAAATTTCATAAATGATGTGTTTACCTTTTGTACATTTTGTAATAGAATCAATGGGATTTAATGAAACTGTCATGATGTTGGGTACAGGGGCGATCCTGGCCCCTCTGCTGCCTGAGGCAGCAGCAGTTGCTGCTGCCCCCCCTCCCCCAGAAATTCGCTCTTAAAGTACCAGGAGCAGCATTTTTGCTGCCCCGTGTACCTAGTGGGGCGCTGCCGCCTGAGGCGACAGCCTCAACTCGCCTCATTGGCGAAGCACCCCTGGTTGGGTAGGAAGGGGGAATAGAGACAATTCAATGAGAGAGATGGGTGGATGTCTAAATCCTGTTGGTCTTTGAGAAAATGGTTTGTGCAGGGATGGGAGATGGGGTAGGTAGAGGTAGGTAAGGGATAAACGATTACATAGATAGAGACAGGTGAAGTAATGCATGAATGAATGAATAGACTGCGGCAAATAAATGTGAAGATGGTGCAAATAATGAGCAGATGAATAGAATGAAGGTGTAGACAGATGAGTAAGTGCATAGAAGGTGGAATAAGGGAGAATAACGGAAGGCAGATTTGTCGCTGGAGGGATTAGTGAGTTGTCGGATTAGGGGAAGGTAAAGGTGTAAATACAGGGCTGGATGGTGGAATGTGGTATGTATAGGTGCAGATGAAGGAATTAGTAAATGGATGAATGGAAGGTTAAAGGTGTAGAAGAAGGGATTGATGGGTACATAGGGAATGGGGATATATGGACTGACTGAAGCCTGCATGGGGGGGTATTGAGCGGTGGATTAGTGGCTGTAGGTAGGAAGGAGGATAGTTGGGTGCCTGTATCTGATTGAATGGGTTATGGATGAGTGGGTAGGTGTCTATGGGTAAGGAATTATGGGTAGTGTAAAGGGTATGATATATGGGAATTTATGGGCAGATGGACATGTAAGTGAATAGAATATGATGAGGGGATTAAGTAGGGTATAGAATGAACAAATAGGCTTGTGAGTGTGAATACAGACAGACTGTGTCATTATGTGCCTGAGAGTGTACAGTATGTGAGTGCTCAGACATTAGACAGAAAGTCAGGGTGAAGGCAGCCGAGAGACCATTGTAAATCTGTGTCTATGAGACTGGGTGAGATATTGGCTATACAGACAGACAGAAAATAGCGTTACAGAGAGGGATGTATCATATCAGCGACAGGAGTCTGAACTGCAACAGTTAAGCAGGTGCCACTCTCTGAAGTAAAAGCTTCATTTTCGCACGCGCGTCCTCGTTTGCGCAAGGTTACGCACGCGCGTCCTCGTTTTCGCACAGTTGCGCACGCGCGTCTTCGTTTGCGCACCGTCGCGCTGGTTGCCTGAGGTGCCTTGCTAGCATTTCCTGACACTGCCAGAATCCGACTACTTTTCTACCTTATCTTCCTGGGAATCGCCTCCTTATAAAGATATTATAGTAAAGGTTTACTACAGTTACTAAAATCACAATCTAATTTATACCAATTATATTTGGGGATTCACAGATCCTTTCATTTAAAGCTGCGCCCACACTAATATCCCGTGTAATCCAAATGACTAGTAAGCAGTATATATGGGTATATTCCGAGCTACGTCCGTTACATATATACTCTACATACACATATCTAGTGTTTAGGAAGCATGTCTTATACAGCTAAGGGACAACGGTTCTAATTAGGAATTATATATAATGTGAACGCACTTTAGACTTATTCTTTATTAGGGTAATTACAAAAGATCATCGTGGTTTCGTTTGGGGGACAGATTTGGAGGTTTCTGTATTATAGTGTTATAAGGGGAATATTGGGAATTGTGTGTCTCTACTATACAAATCGTCTGGAGCAGGTATTAGTACATTTGAAGGTGACAAGTTGATGCACAATGCGCAAATGTCACTGGGAGAAAAGGTGCGTCCAACCTGAAATTTGACCTTCGAGACTTGATCTCAGCCGATCAACTCTCAGGACTTGTGTGCTCTGAGGGGTTACAGAGATGCGGGGGTGGGGGTAGGTGGGGGCAGAGAGGGAGAGTGCAAGGAATAACAGAGAGTGCCAGTGCCACATTTACCCTGAAAATTTTGTTGTGCGGGGCCCCGGCGGCCCTGATGTCCTCTAATGTACTTGTAAAGTGTAATCATGTCCCCTCGCAAGCGCCTTTTTTCCAGAGAAAACAACCCCAACCTTGACAGTCTACCCACAGTCTATGTATTGTCGCAAATATCAAAAAGGCAGAATCATTGGTACAGGTGTGGGATCACTTATCCCAAAACCCATTATGCAGAAAGCTCTGCATTACGTGACGCCCATTTTTCTGTAACAATAAAACAGTAGTTTGTACTTGATGGTAACTAAGCTGCCTGCATCCATTTTGGTAGCAAAATAATCCTATTGGCTCTAGGGGACTGTGTCTGTAGAGTCCATATCCAATAGCTTTCGCGTTATAGTAATTTTTGTTTAAAGTCCTGTCCCTGTATCTCACTCACTTTTTCCAGAATCTGCCAACGGATCTGTGAAACCCAATGTTTGTAAAAAAAAAAAACAACTTTAGCCAAACATTTTTATGAGAACAAACATTGGGTTTCACAGATCCGTTGGCAGATTGTGGAAAAAGTGAATGAGAAACAGGGACAAGACTTTAAACAAAAATTACTACAACGCGAAAGCTATTGGATATGGACTCTACAGACACAGTCCCCTAGAGGCTTGAATGAAGAATTCAATTTAACATGTTTTTTATAGAATTTTTATTGCCGGTTTAATAAACCATTTTCTTTTATTCTTCAGCTATTCGAAAAAAAGTCGAATATGCATCCAGGGTGAGGTAAAACCTTTTTGCCATTATTAGGGACAGTTATTAGTTATGCTTATGGAACACTGTGAAACTTACATAATTAGCCCCATATCATTGCTTAAAATATTGATACTTTGTGTAATCGGGAGATTCATGTCTGTAACATTTTTTTTGGCAACATTGTGTGTATTAGGACTTTCACCTGGAGAGAATTGTTTGCAACATTTTTTGCACTTTTGGACATTTCCTTTTTCTATTGGGTGGTTTTTTGCCTATATATTGGGTATGCACGTACGTCTCTGTATCACCTGACGAAGGGGGAACGCCCTCTGAAACGTTGTGTGACGCTATAAACGCACCAGGTGTATGACCCCGGTTTAACTCGCCTTGTGTGCCTGCTTGAATTGTTGGTCTGTTGTTTTTGGCCTCATCAAGGAGCTGGGTCTATGGATTCTGGGCAATAACCAGTGACAATAAATTGCAATAAATTTCTACTGTTGCTATCTTACAATACTACTTCCGCCTTGCACTACTGTACACTAGGGATGTAGCGAACGTCGGAAAAAAAGTTCGCGAACATATTCGCGAACTTGCGCAAAAACGCGAGCGGTTCGCGAACGGTTCGCGAACCCCATAGACTTCAATGGGAAGGCGAACTTTAACATCTAGAAAAGACATTTCTGGCCAGAAAAATGATTTTAAAGTTGTTTAAAGGGTGCAACGACCTGGACAGTGGCATGCCAGAGGGGGATCAAGGGCAAAAATGTATCTGAAAAATCTGCCTGTGTGTGCTTGGAAGAGATAGTGTAGGGGGAGAGCTGTTAGTGATTTCAGGGACAGATGATAGTAAGTTTGCTGGCTAGTAATCTGCTTGATACTGCTCTGTATTGGAGGACAGAAGTCTGCAGGGATTTGAGGGACATTTTAGCTTAGGTAGCTTTGCTGGCTAGTAATCTGCTGTTCTCTTTAAACAACTGCCATACGTTGACCTTGTAGGCATTGTTTGCCCAGTTTTTTTGGACGCAGCCACTGAAGCACAGTTGCCAGAAAAAATATGCCATATAAATGCTGAAAATAGTCATTTTTCGCCATACGTTGACCTTGTAGACATTGTTTGCCCAGTTTTTTTGGACGCAGCCACTGAAGCACAGTTGCCAGAAAAATTATGCCATATAAATGCTGAAAATATAAATTTTTTTGGTTGCAGCCACTGAAGCACAGAGGCCAGAAAAATTATGCCATATAAATGCAGAAAATATGCATTTTTTTGGTCGCAGCCACTGAAGCACAGTTGACAGAAAAATTATGCCATATAAATGCTGAAAATATAAACTTTTTGGTTGCAGCCACTGAAGCACAGAGGCCAGAAAAATTATGCCATATAAATGCAGAAAACATGCATTTTTTGGTCGCAGCCACTGAAGCACAGTTGACAGAAAAATTATGCCATATAAATGCTGAAAATATAAATTTTTTTGGTTGCAGCCACTGAAGCACAGAGGCCAGAAAAATTATGCCATATAAATGCAGAAAATATGCATTTTTTTGGTCGCAGCCACTGAAGCACAGTTGCCAGAAAAAATATGCCATATAAATGCTGAAAATAGTCATTTTTTGCCATATACGTTGAGTCAACGTATGGCAAAAAATGACTATTTTCAGCATTTATATGGCATATTTTTTCTGGCCTCTGTGCTTCAGTGGCTGCGGCCAAAAAAACTGGGCAAACAATGCCTACAAGGTCAACGTCGTTGACCTTGTAGGCATTGTTTGCCCAGTTTTTTTGGCCGCAGCCACTGAAGCACAGAGGCCAGAAAAAATATGCCATATAAATGCTGAAAATAGTCATTTTTTTGGTCGCAGCCACTGAAGCACAGTTGCCAGAAAAATTATGCCATATAAATGCTGAAAATATAAATTTTTTTGGTTGCAGCCACTGAAGCACAGAGGCCAGAAAAATTATGCCATATAAATGCAGAAAATATGCATTTTTTTGGTTGCAGCCACTGAAGCACAGAGGCCAGAAAAATTATGCCATATAAATGCAGAAAATATGCATTTTTTTGGATGCAGCCACTGAAGCACAGTTGCCAGAAAAAATATGCCATATAAATGCTGAAAATAGTCATTTTTTGCCATACGTTGACCTTGTAGACATTGTTTGCCCAGTTTTTTTGGTTGCAGCCACTGAAGCACAGAGGCCAGAAAAAATTAAACCAGTAGGGTTTGCACCCTAGTTTGTAACGGTGGCGGAGGGAGGAGGAGGACGCTAAAGGACAGCTGTGTGTGGAGTCATGAGGCTTGAAGAGAAGGACAGCTGCATAGAAGTCAGAACAAGTCTTCCGGCGTGCAGTAACCCTCCGAGATCCACCCCTCATTCATTTTAATAAAGGTCAGGTAATCGACACTTTTGTGACCTAGGCGAGTTCTCTTCTCAGTTACAATCCCTCCTGCTGCACTGAAGGTCCTTTCTGAGAGCACACTTGAGGCTGGGCAAGACAAGAGGTTCATGGCAAATTGTGACAGCTCTGGCCACAGATCAAGCCTGCGCACCCAGTAGTCCAGGGGTTCATCGCTCCTCAGAGTGTCGATATCTGCAGTTAATGCCAGGTAGTCCGCTACCTGCCGGTCGAGGCGTTCTTTGAGGGTGGATCCAGAAGGGTTGTGGCGCTGCCTTGGACAGAAAAACATTTGCATGTCTGACGTTACAGACTGGCCAAAGGGCTTTGTCCTTGCAGGTGTGCTCGTGGCAGGATTACTGGCACCTCTGCCCCTGGAATGTTGATGAGTTCCTGAAGTGACATCACCCTTAAAAGCATTGTACAACATGTTTTGCAGGCTGGTTTGTAAATGCCGCATCTTTTCGGACTTGTGGTATGTTGGTAACATTTCTGACACTTTATGCTTGTACCGAGGGTCTAGTAGCGTTGCGACCCAGTACAGGTCCTTCTCCTTAAGCCTCTTGATACGGGGGTCCTTCAACAGGCATGACAGCATGAAAGACCCCATTCTCACAAGGTTGGATGCAGAGCTATCCATCTCCGCTTCCTCATTATCAAGGACTGCATCATCCACGGTCTCCTCCCCCCAGCCACGTACAAGACCAGGGGTCCCCAAAAGGTCACCACTAGCCCCCTGGGAAGCCTGCTCCTGTTGGTCCTCCTCCTCCTCCTCCTCCACAAAGCCACCTTCCTCCTCTGACTCCACTTCTGGCACCTCTCCCTGCGTTGCAGCAGGTGCCTGGGTTCGTTCTGGTGATTCCGACCAGAAATCGTGCGCTTCCAGCTCCTCGTCACGCTGGTCTACAGCCTCATCTGTCACTCGTCGCACGGCACGCTCCAGGAAGAAAGCGAAGGGTATTAGGTCGCTGATGGTGCCTTCGGTGCGACTGACCATATTTGTCACCTCTTCAAAAGGTCGCATGAGCCTGCAGGCATCGCGCATAAGCACCCAGTAACGGGGGAAAAAAATCCCCAGCTGTGCAGATCCAGTCCTACCACCCAGTTCAAAAAGGTACTCGTTGACGGCCCTTTGTTGTTGCAGCAGACGTTCCAACATAAGGAGCGTTGAATTCCAGCGAGTCTGGCTGTCAGAAATCAAACGCCTGACTGGCATGTTGTAGCGCTGCTGAATGTCAGCAAGGCGTGCCATGGCTGTGTAGGAACGTCTGAAATGGGCCGACACCTTTCTGGACTGGGTGAGAACGTCCTGGAATCCTGGGTACTTGGAGACAAAACGTTGGACTATTAAATTTAACACATGTGCCATGCAGGGCACATGTGTTAAATTGCCTAGTCTCAACGCTGCCAACAGATTGCTTCCATTGTCACACACCACTTTTCCGATCTGCAGTTGGTGTGGGGTCAGCCACCGATCGGCCTGTGACTGCAGAGATGACAGGAGTACAGATCCGGTATGGTTTTTGCTTTCCAGGCACGTCATCCCCAAGACAGCGTGACAACGGCGTACCTGGCACGTCGAATAGCCTAGGGGGAGCTGGGGGTGCACAGGTGTGGAGGAGGAGAAGGAGGACCCAGCAGCAGAGTAAGAAGAAGAAGAAGACGAGGTAGAGAGCGATGGAGGAGTAGAGGTGGTGGCAGAACCGCGTGCAATCCGTGGCGGTGACACCAACTCCACTGTTGTTGTTGAGCTACCCATTCCCTGCTTCCCAGCCATTACCAAGTTCACCCAGTGGGCAGTGTAGGTGACATACCTGCCCTGACCATGCTTGGAGGACCATGCGTCAGTAGTCATATGGACCTTTGGCCCAACACTAAGTGACAGAGATGCGGTAACTTGGCTCTGCACATGTTGGTACAGGTGTGGTATTCCCTTTTTAGAAAAAAAATTGCGGCTGGGTACCTTCCACTGCGGTGTCCCAATTGCTACAAATTTGCGGAAGGCCTCAGAGTCCACCAGCTGGTATGGTAAAAGCTGGCGGGCTAAGAGTGCAGACAAGCCAGCTGTCAGACGCCGGGCAAGGGGGTGACAGTCAGACATTGGCTTCTTACGCTCAAACATGGCCTTCACAGAAACTTGGCTGGTGGCAGATGACTGGGAATGGGAACAGGTGGTCAAGGTGGAAGGCGGAGTGGAGGGTGGTTCAGACGGGTCAAGGAGAGCAGAGGTAGAGCAGTAAGATGCTGGACCAGAAGGAGTGTGGCTTTTAGTTTGCCTGTTGCCTTTGAGGTGTTGCTCCCAAAGTGCTTTGTGCTTGCCGCTCATGTGCCTTCGCATAGAAGTTGTACCTATGTGGCTGTTGGGCTTACCAAGGCTCAGTTTCTGACTGCACTCATTGCAAATTACAATGCTTTTGTCAGAGGCACACACATTAAAAAAATCCCACACTGCTGACTTTTTGGAAGTGTGCGATCTGGCGGTAACAGTAGAAGTTGGCGGAGTTGGCGGTATTGGCGGCAATGGCGGGTGCGTTGGCCGGCTGAACACAGGTGCCGATACATGTTGTTGCCCTGCTGATCCCTGCGGGCTGTCCTCCCTGCTTCTTCTAAGTCTTATTCTCCTACTGCCTCTCTGACTCTCCGTCTCTCCATCTGAACTACCCTCCTCTTGCTCTCTTCTACTAGGCACCCACAAAACATCAATCTCCTCATCATCATTCTCCTCAGATGCATCAATTTCTTCTGACACATCACAGAAGGAAGCAGCAGCGGGGACCTCCTCCTCATCACTCATTATGTCCATCTCTATCGTGTTCTCTGCCAGAATTAAATCTGGTGTAAGGTCCTCATCTCCTTCATCTTCTTCTGGCAATAATGGTTGCGCATTACTCAGTTCAAGAAACTCATTGGAAAATAACTCCTCTGACCCCAGTGAAGAAGGGGCACCGGTGGTGGAGGAAGTGTTACGTGGGGTGGCCATAGCAGTGGAGGATGAGGAGGATGTTGTGGTAAAGTTAGAAACGGTAGAGGATGGGGTGTGCTGTGTAAGCCAGTCAACTACCTCTTCAGCATTTTGGGAGTTCAGGGTCATTGGCTTTTTAAAACTGGGCAATTTGCTAGGGCCACAGGATTGCATAGCAGCACGGCCCCTAGCACGGCCTCTGCGTGGCGGCCTGCCTTTGCCTGGCATTATTTTTAAAAAAACAACAACAACAACAAAAACTCAGTTGGTTTTTCTGGAAACGATAATACACACAGCTAGATGGCGGGTTGAAGAAAACACTGTGCAAATAATGCCTACAAAGTCAACGTATACACTACTACAGCGGTGGATACGGATTACGTAAAATATATGAATGCTGCTTGAAAAAAGTAACTCAAGTGGTTTTTCTAGAGACGATAATATTATCAATATTTAGACAAAATGTGAACAAGGTCACACAGCTCGATGGCGGGTTGAAGAAAACAGTGTGCAAATAATGCCTACAAGGTCAACGTATACACTACTACAGCGGTGGATACGGATTACGTAAAATATATGAATGCTGCTTGAAAAAAAGTAACTCAAGTGGTTTTTCTAGAGACGATAATATTATCAATATTTAGACAAAATGTGAACAAGCTCACACAGCTCGATGGCGGGTTGAAGAAAACAGTGTGCAAATAATGCCTACAAGGTCAACGTATACACTACTACAGCGGTGGATACGGATTACGTAAAATATATGAATGCTGCTTGAAAAAAGTGACTCCGGTGTTTTTTCTGGAGACGGTAATATTATGGATATTTAGACAGAATGGGAACAAGGTCACACAGCTCGATGGCGGGTTGAAGAAAACAGTGTGCAAATAATGCCTACAAGGCCAACGTATACACTACTACAGCGGTGGATACGGATTACGTAAAATATATGAATGCTGCTTGAAAAAAGTGACTCCGGTGTTTTTTCTGGAGACGGTAATATTATGGATATTTAGACAGAATGGGAACAAGGTCACACAGCTCGATGGCGGGTTGAAGAAAACAGTGTGCAAATAATGCCTACAAGGTCAACGTATACACTACTACAGCGGTGGATACGGATTACGTAAAATATATGAATGCTGCTTGAAAAAAAGTAACTCAAGTGGTTTTTCTAGAGACGATAATATTATCAATATTTAGACAAAATGTGAACAAGCTCACACAGCTCGATGGCGGGTTGAAGAAAACACTCTGCAAATAATGCCTACAAGGCCAACGTATACACTACTACAGCGGTGGATACGGATTACGTAAAATATATGAATGCTGCTTGAAAAAAGTGACTCCGGTGTTTTTTCTGGAGACGGTAATATTATGGATATTTAGACAGAATGGGAACAAGGTCACACAGCTCGATGGCGGGTTGAAGAAAACAGTGTGCAAATAATGCCTACAAGGTCAACGTATACACTACTACAGCGGTGGATACGGATTACGTAAAATATATGAATGCTGCTTGAAAAAAAGTAACTCAAGTGGTTTTTCTAGAGACGATAATATTATCAATATTTAGACAAAATGTGAACAAGCTCACACAGCTCGATGGCGGGTTGAAGAAAACACTGTGCAAATAATGCCTACAAGGCCAACGTATACACTACTACAGCGGTGGATACGGATTACGTAAAATATATGAATGCTGCTTGAAAAAAGTGACTCCGGTGTTTTTTCTGGAGACGGTAATATTATGGATATTTAGACAGAATGGGAACAAGGTCACACAGCTCGATGGCGGGTTGAAGAAAACAGTGTGCAAATAATGCCTACAAGGCCAACGTATACACTACTACAGCGGTGGATACGGATTACGTAAAATATATGAATGCTGCTTGAAAAAAGTGACTCCGGTGTTTTTTCTGGAGACGGTAATATTATGGATATTTAGACAGAATGGGAACAAGGTCACACAGCTCGATGGCGGGTTGAAGAAAACAGTGTGCAAATAATGCCTACAAGGCCAACGTATACACTACTACAGCGGTGGATACGGATTACGTAAAATATATGAATGCTGCTTGAAAAAAGTGACTCCGGTGTTTTTTCTGGAGACGGTAATATTATGGATATTTAGACAGAATGTGAACAAGGTCACACAGCTAGATGGCGGGTTGAAGAAAACACTGTGCAAATAATGCCTACAAGGTCAACGTATACACTACTACAGCGGTGGATACGGATTACGTAAAATATATTATGGCTGCTTGAAAAAAGTCACTCCGGTGTTTTTTCTGGAGACGGTAATATTATGGATATTTAGACAGAATGTGAACAAGGTCACACAGCTAGATGGCGGGTTGAAGAAACACTGTGCAAATAATGCCTACAAGGTCAACGTATACACTACTACAGCGGTGGATACGGATTACGTAAAATATATTATGGCTGCTTGAAAAAAGTCACTCCGGTGTTTTTTCTGGAGACGGTAATATTATGGATATTTAGACAGAATGTGAACAAGGTCACACAGCTAGGTGGCGGGTTGAAGAAAACACTGTGCAAATAATGCCTACAAGGTCAACGTATACACTACTACAGCGGTGGATACGGATTACGTAAAATATATTATGGCTGCTTGAAAAAAGTCACTCCGGTGTTTTTTCTGGAGACGGTAATATTATGGATATTTAGACAGAATGTGAACAAGGTCACACAGCTAGATGGCGGGTTGAAGAAAACACTGTGCAAATAATGCCTACAGGGCAAATAATGCCTAAAAGGTCAACTTATACACTACTACAGCGGTAGTAAAATAAAAAAAAGTAAAATAAAAAAAAAATGAATATTAAAAAAAAAAATTAAAGTTGGTGCTGCTGAACTACTAGGAGCAGCAGATTAGCACACCAGTCCCACTCCCCAACACTGCTAGACTAATAGCACTGGGCTCTTATAGTAGTAGTAGTAGTAGTAGTAGTAAAACAACAAAAAAATAAATAAAAGCAGTCCTTACAAGGACTACTGTTATTGCAGCAGTCAGCAGATGAGATCAGAAGCAGGACAGCTGCCCACTGCAGCTACATACAGAGCACTGCAGTAGAAGGTAGATTACTAGCCAGCAAAGCTACCTAAGCTTAAATGTCCCTCAAACCCCTGCAGACTTCTGTCCCTCCAATAACAGAGCAGTATCAAAACGATTACTAGCCAGCAAACTTTCAACTGTCCCTGAAATCACTAACAGGCAGCAGCTCTCTCCCTACACTATCTCTTCAGCACACACAGGCAGAGTGAAAAAACGCTGCAGGGCTTCGGTTTTTATAGGGAAGGGGAGTGGTCCAGGGGAGAGCTTCCTGATTGGCTGCCATGTACCTGCTGGTCTGGGGTGAGAGGGCAAAAAAAAGCGCCAACAATGGCGAACCCAAAATGGCGAACGTCGCGCGACGTTCGCGAACTTCCGGCGAGTGCGAACACCCGATGTTCGCGCGAACAAGTTCGCCGGCGAACAGTTCGCGACATCTCTACTGTACACATGATTCCCACTTTACCTGCGTATTATGACTTTTCTCATGGGGTTATTCATCCCATTTAGAACCCCCTAAAGACAACAATGGGCAATGCAGACTAACTCAAGGCTTAAATGGACTCAGCAAGTATATATTGTTTCATCTCCCTGCTTCACTGCATGTGAAATAGTAATGGTTTTATGTTAAGTATCCTTAAGTATTGATATTGGTACACATTAAAGTGGGCATACTGCGGAGGATTCCAATGGTATCAATGGGGATTAACAGATCCTTTCATTTAAAGCTGCGCCCACAATAATATCCCGTGTAATCCAAATGACTAGTAAGCAGTATATATGGGTATATTCCGAGCTACGTCCGTTACATATATACTCTACATACACATATCTAGTGTTTAGGAAGCATGTCTTATATAGCTAAGGACAAAAAGAACAACACCGGCACACGAGGCTTGTATCTGCAGGGCAAGCCCTTGCAAAAGATTTTTACTGCGGTGGTGCAGTTGCACCACCGCAGTAAAAATCTTTTGCAAGGGCTTGCCCTGCAGATACAAGCCTCGTGTGCCGGTGTTGTTCTTTTTGTCCTAGTTACCGGAAGGTTACCGTGCCCTCCATTCATCGAGCACCGAGCCAATTTGTCTACTTTACTAAGGGTGTGCGAGAGTCGATCTTTATTTGGAGTTATATAGCTAAGGGACAACGGTTCTAATTAGGAATTATATATAATGTGAACGCACTTTAGACTTATTCTTTATTAGGGTAATTAAAAAAGATCATCGTGGTTTCGTTTGGGGGACAGATTTGAAAGTTTCTGTATTATAGTGTTATAAGGGGAATATTGGGAATTGTGTGTCTCTACTATACAAATCGTCTGGAGCAGGTATTAGTACATTTGAAGGTGACAAGTTGATGCACAATGCGCAAATGTCACTGGGAGAAAAGGTGCGTCCAACCTGAAATTTGACCTTCGAGACTTGACCTTGGCCGATCAACTCTCAGGTCTTGTGTGCTCTGAGTGGTTACAGAGATGCAGGGGTGGGGGCAGAGAGGGAGAGTGCAAGGAATAACAGAGAGTGCCAGTGCCACATTTACCCTATTACCCTAGATGAAGGACGACTTACCTGGATACCGTTGGTGACAGCCTTCCCAGGCTGTAATTTTGGGTTTCCCATTGGAAGAAAGCTCAGAGCACAGTTCTTCATCTTTAGAGTACAGTTCTATGCTTCTCAGAGAGTTTAGGTTCATATTTAGTACGTGAGCCTTTTATAAAAACATTATTTCTTTCTGAGCCATTAAACTGTGACTCACACTGAAAATGATTCTGAAAATGAGTGCTGGGCCGGATTTACATTGTGGGCACCCCTAGGCCTGATGTCGTTCGTCACCCCGTCAGGGAGCAAATTTCATGGATGGTGGGCTAATCCTAAAAGTAGAAGTGAATAGTTACTTATAGCCTTAGATACTTCTAATGTAACTTATTGTATATAATGGATGGCATCTGTCGTGCTGCAGTAGGGGGAAGAGTCAAGCCGAAAAGGCCTGCAAACCTCAGTGCCAAGGAACACTGTTAATTACAAAGGGAATCTTTATTTTGAAAATATATGTAGTGTTTCTATATGCTTCCTTGATGTATTGCACCTGCATGCACCTTGATTCCTGCTGAAAGCTACATTGAGCAGCCTAGACCTGTGTAGCAGTCACAAAGTGCCCCTTAAATATCCATTATTGTTTCTTGATTAGCACTGTGAGGCTATAGCCGTCTGAAAAAGACCTGCTATACTACATTCTCATCCAGTAAACAATCAGATGTACATGACAGCTAACTGGATCCCATATAGTCACCCACAGATTAAATCCTGGAAAGTTATCTGCCATATGCTATGAGCGAACTCATACAGCTTTCTTAGCTTCGGCACTTATGTAATACTGTGTATCCATGCACACTTATTGTAACACCCCTGCCATGTAGGCAATACAAAACATGCTAAATATCTGGACAGTGTTTATAGTGGTTATTTATATGGATTCAGACAACAAAAATACTTGATATGACTATTCTTGTCTGGTAAAACCGTTATTACTTAGTACAGTGGTGGGCAGATATTTAATGGCCTCACTCACATGGACCTATGATAACATGTGATGCAAATATTAAGATACAGAGGATGTCCTGTTCTTTGGGGTGGGCCCTAGCTGACATGTAGTGGGCTATTATGAAGTCCTATAAAGAAGTCTCTGGGACCTTTGGGCAGACTGGGGGCCACATCCAAGAGCAGGGTCTCCAGTTGGACAGCCCTATCCAAAAGATCTACTGCAAAACACTAAAAAATACATGTGAAAACTATCCACAGGTTTAGCTGGGTGAGGGTGAGCATTCAAGACACGTAGCCATCACAAGAATCTCTCTGTTTATTGTTGTATAATAAGGTACCACAATAGAGTTTTAGGATATACATTTCTCTGTGAGCACAGTTACATCACACACACACACTCACGGGTAATACACCTTGCACTTTGTAAAAGATTAACTGCACACAATGACTTTCCGTCCCTGGGCAAATCTCTGTTGTGTGCTTGTTACTCTTCTTAGGTTCATAGGATGGTTCCATAAGAGTCAAATCTGCAATTTTAGGCTTTGATCACACTGGAGTTTTTGCCCGAAACATCAGCAACCACTCGTGTGAACACGCCCATAGAATTCATGTTGTGAACGATGCCTAAAGGTAGATAGACACTGTCTGATTTCTGTTGGGGAAAGAGTGGTTGGCATCCTCCCCTCCAAAAAAAAGGTATTGAGACCCACACACCAGATATATGCATTTATCTCAGCCCCTTCCTTGACTGATCTTTTTAGAAGAGGTTGAGATAGACGAAAAGGACACAAAAAAGTTCCCTTTAGATTGTGGTACTTGTATATCCTTGTGGTTTGCTCATTGCGCTGGTTTAAAGAATGTCCGATGAGTTTAAAAAAAACATGCAAACGGCTTTCCTTTCAGAGAACCTCCCAATTTTCCTTGCAATCAATATAGTTATTCTATATATTTTTATTTCCACCATAATTCATCCATCATTAAATAAATATAACAAAAATAAAATATCTCCATATACAGTTAAATTTTATGTCAGATGTAATTTCGATTAGTTAAACCCAAATAAAGCCTGTGATTCCCTCCCCTGCAAGACTGGCTGAAAACACATTGCAGAGATTTGTGGTATCAGCCAACCCGTTGGCTGAGGCGTTTTATTTGTGGATACGTAAAATGAGAACGTCAGTAGAAACTGATGCATAATTCTTTGCAATGTAGAGGGCCGCCTACCCATCTAAGACTTAATCTTCTATATTGTATCTATAGGCTTCTATTAGCCCCTCTAGAGAGTGCACAAAGCCAGAAATGCTACAGATGGAACCAATGACGAAGATGGAGACATCAAAGAAGACTTGGTGCCACAACAGCTTCCTCCACAACAACTTGAGGTGGAATAGACTTGGAAGGAGGAAGCAAAGACCAGCTCCCGTGAGGCTTCCTGTGAGACCCATTAACAGGGCAAAATGGGGCACATACATAGCCATAAGTAGAGTAAAGATGACTAGGGCACATCTAAGGGTAAGACCCCAAGATTTCAGTCTCCCATCACCCCCATAGCAGTTTGGAAAGAAGGCCCTTGTGCTCTCTTGAAAGAGTGACTTCTCCAAGACCTCTACTGCTGCAAAGAAAGGCAGTGGATAGGACAGCAGAGCTTTGGATACCAGAAATAGGTTGACCACTGCCCTGATGGTTGATGGTAAGTTGTCTGTAATGACTTCCTTGGTTTCATCTGCCCAGGTTAGGTAAGCCAAAAGGGCAAAGAGTCCCTTGAGGATACAGGCCGCAATATGAGTCCAGTTCATCATACAATGAAATTCCTTTTGGTTCTGCATGTTCCCTTCCAGAGACGGCAGGAAGATCTGGGAGGTATAGCTGAAGACAATAATGCCAATGGAGATGGGGAACTTCTTAACATCAATGTAGAACTTCACTTTGTCCCAAGCCCAGTCCCTTGCTCTGGACAGACAGTAGGCAATCACCAGGATGTTAATGACAAAATGCGCTAAGGTGCAGAGCAAGCTGAACTTCGACACAGCTTTAAGGTTCTTGAGAAACGCGCAGGGCAGGAGCGCAGCGGTGGCAATGATGGACCAAGACTTCTGGGATATTGGCAAGCTTGGAAAGCTGTTGTACATCAAGTTGCCACTAACCACTACATAGAGAATGCAGGTCATCACCAGTTCAATAATCTGGGCCACATTAACAATTATTCCTCCGAGTTTAGGAAACCTTGGTGTACAGCAGGCATTGGCAATGTCAACATAGGAGTCTCTCACCCTCACTGTTTCACCATCTTCGTTCTCTTCATAGAGGCAAGCAATAAGGATCTTCCCAGTGTAGCAACAAACAACAGCTGCAAATATAATGAGAAACAGTCCCAGATATCCACCGTGAAGAATTGCATATGGTAAACCCAAAACGAACATCCCCTGCAAAACACAAACACATAGTCGGTAAGATCAAGAATTGACTTGACTTAATTGTCTTATCAGTGTCATATGATTTTGGATGTGTTGCAGATTCTCTCAAACTGTAAGGAGATATGGGGGGGCACAAAAGTGGAGGAAGAGCATCCGTTCTAGCGTCAAAAAGTGAATTAAAGTAATAAGATTATAATGTAGCGTTGTCCTGCACTGGTAAAACTGCTGTGTTTTCTTCAGAAACACTAATATTGTTTATATCAATAATCTGCTGTATAGCAATTAGGGCAGCCATTCTAAGGAGAAAAGGCTCATGTAACACAGCAGATAGCAGATAAGCTCTGTAGAACATAATGTTATCTGTTATCCACTATTTCACCTGTTCCATATAGCCTTTTTCTATACAGCAAACAGAATAGTTTTACCAGTGAATCTGGCAAACAGATCAGTTTTACCAGTGCAGGATCAACATTACATGATATTTTCATTACTGTAAAACACTTTAATTTTTTTATGTTACTGTTTCTTTAAGTAGGCACAAGTGTAATTGATGTGGTTGAGGAGAGAGGAGTTGCACACACTAAACCTAAACATTTGCCAGGTGGCTTTATTTCCCCTTTAACATGAGACAATAATTCATGGTTATAACTGATATGGTACTTATTTCATCAATTGAGATGAGAAATTAACTGGAATTTAAGGTGATAAAGCATGTTACATAGTTACATAGTTACATAGTTAAATCGGGTTGAAAAAAGACAAAGTCCATCAAGTTCAACCCTCCAAATGAAAACCCAGCATCCGTACACACACCCCTCCCTACTCTCAGATAAATGATATATATCCATATCTATACTAACTATAGAGCTTAGTATCACAATAGCCTTTGATATTATGTCTGTCCAAGAAATCATCCAAGCCATTCTTAAAGTCATTAACTGAATCAGCATCACAACATCACCCGGCAGTGCATTCCACAACCTCACTGTCCTCACTGTGAAGAACCCCCTACGTTGCTTCAAATGAAAGTGCTTTTCTTCTAGTCTAAAGGGGTGGCCTCTGGTACGGTGATCCTCTTTATGGGTAAAAAGGTCCCCTGCTATTTGTCTATAATGTCCTCTAATGTACTTGTAAAGTGTAATCATTTTCCCTTTGCCAGGGTCTTTTTTCCAGAGAAAACAACCCCAACCTTGACAGTCTACCCACAGTCTATGTATTCTCCCATATATCTGAAAGGCAGAATCATTAGTACAGGTCTTGGATCACTTATCCTAAAACCCATTATGCAGAAAGCTCTGCATTACGTGACGCTCATTTTTCTGTAACAATAAAACAGTAACTTGTACTTGATGGTAACTAAGCTGCCTACACCCATATTGGTCGCCAAATAATCTTATTGGGTTTATTTAACATTTAAATGTTGTTTTGTAGCAGAATAAAGGAATAGGGATCCAAATTATGGAAAATTCCCTTAACTGGAAAACCCCAGGCCCCAAGGAATCTGGATAACAGATCCTATTCCTGTACAAGGCCTACATTCAGCTGAGAGTCACCTGATGGCAGACTGATAGCAGTGGCATAACTAGAGAGGAAGCAGCCCCCTCAGTCGGGGTCCTCGATCTACTTCTTCTGTGGGGGAGGGGGAATATGTCGAAGCTCCCCCATAGATTTGTTAAAAGATGTAAAGATGGTGAGATCATATGTTCATGACATGTCTGTGCTTCTCAGAGAGTTTAGGTTCATATTTACTACATGAGCCTTTTATAAAAGCATTATTTCTTTCTGAGCCATTAAACTGTGACTCACACTGAAAATGACTGAGTGCAAAGAAAAGCAATGTGTTCTCACGTATTTCCTTACTAGTCACAAAAGCGCAGATGTTGCTATGAGTAACAGCACTTGTTTTTTTTGTTCCCTTAAAGTGGTCAAAACACCCATAAGCTACACTAATAGTAAGCCTAGATTTTCTTTTTATAAAAATTTTGTCATAATTCAGTTCAGTTATACTTTTTGATGTTTCTGTTTTTTTGGCCTCATCCTTCACAGGAGCTGGATCTATGGATTCTGGGCAATTACCAGTGACGATAAATTGCAATAAATTGCTACTGTTGCTATCTTGCCCTACTTCCACCTTGCACTACTATACACATGATTCCCACTTTACTTGCTTTTGACTTCTCTCATGGGGTTGGTCAAAGTGAAATTCGTATGTACTCCCTGGCCTTTCCGTGGTGCAATTGTCTGGTGCTCAGTCCTCTAGGGAGACGGCACTCCCCTGGATCCACAGGAAACAAGCAAATGAGGAACCGGCACACAGAGATGAATGCAAAAGGGGATAGACTCCTATTCGTCACCTGATGAAGGGACCAGCCCGCGAAACGTTGTGCTTGTCTGACACAATAAACACATAGGGGTCTATCCCCTTTTGCATTCATCTCTGTGTGCCGTTTCCTCATTTGCTTGTTTCTCTCATGGGGTTACTCATCCCATTAAGAACCTCCTAAAGGGATACTGTCATGGGAAAACATTTTTTTTTTTTCAAAATGAATCAGTTAGTAGTGCTGCTCCAGCAGAATTCTGCACTGAAATCCATTTCTCAAAAGAGCAAACAGATTTTTTTTATTAAATTTTGAAATCTGACATGGGCCTAGACATATTGTCAATTTCCCAGCTGCCCCTAGTCATGCGACTTGTGCTCTGATAAACTTCAATCACTCTTGACTGCTGTACTGCAAGTTGGAGTGATATCACCCCCTCCCTTCCCCCCCCCCCCAGCAGCCAAACAAAAGAACAATGGGAAGGTAACCAGATAGCAGCTCCCTAACACAAGATAACAGCTGCCTGGTAGATCTAAGAACAACACTCAATAGTAAAAACCCATGTCTCACTGAGACACATTCAGTTACATTGAGAAGGAAAAACAGCAGCCTGCCAGAAAGCATTTCTCTCCTAAAGTGCTGGCACAAGTCACATGACCAGGGGCAGCTGGGAAATTGACAAAATGTCTAGCCCCATGTCAGATTTCAAAATTGAATATAAAAAAATCACTGATGCGTTTTGAAAAAAACATGTTTTCCGATGTCAGGATCCCTTAAAGACAACAATGGGCAGTGCAGACTAACTCAAGGCTTAAATGGTCTCAGCAAGTATATATTGTTTCATCTCCCTGCTTCACTGCATGTGAAATAGTAATGGTTTTATGTTAAGTATCCTTAAGTATTGATATTGGTACACATTAAAGTGGGCATGCTGCGGAGGATTCCAATGGCATCAATACCTGGGCACTTGCATGTAGGTTTTGGACAGGAACCACATAGTATACAGTTACTAATGCATCCACTGGGGCTACAGGCTCCACAGATAAAATCATTTCTTAATTAGCTACATTCAGAATAACAGCTGAAATAATTATCAAGATTTAACACAAATTGCTTTAAAATCAGGGTTTAAAGGATATTCATGTTATAGTCACCATTGCTGGAAACCAAAATGATAACTTTTTACTGCTGCGCAAAATAGCACCGATGCCTGCAAAATAACTGTGTCTTTTTTGTACAGAATTTGGGCAAGGCAGGGGTGACATTGAATTTCAATCAAATGTAAAAGGCACTGAACGCTCTTGAAATAGCATGGCCTTAGCACTTTTACTCCAAATGGCCACTCAAGTAATTGTATAGATAGATGTTAGCTTATACATTATACATATATGAAATAAAGAAGAGCTTGTGAATACGGAGAGAGAGAAGAAGATAGTGTATGCATGTTTCATGTAAAGTGGGTTAAATCTCATAAATGATGTGTTTACCTTTTGTACATTTTGTAATAGAATCAAGGGATTTAATGAAACTGTCATGATGTTGGGTAGGAAGGGAGAAGAGAGACAATTCAATGAGAGAGATGGGTGGATGTTTAAATCCTGTTGGTCTTTGAGGGAATGGTTTGTACAGGGATGGGGAGATGGGGTAGGTAGAGGTAGGTAAGGAATAAACGATTACATAGATAAAGGCAGGTGAAGTAATGCATGAATGAATGAATAGACTATGGCAAATAAAGGTGAAGATGCTGCAAATAATGAGCAGGTGAATAGAATAAAGGTGTAGACAGATAAGTAAGCGCATAGAAGGTGGAATAAGGGAGAATAATGGAAGGCAGATTTTAGGGATGGACCGAATCCACTATTTTGGATTCGGCCGAACCCCCAAATCTTTTGCGAGAGATTCGGCCGAATACCGGACCGAATCCGAAAGTGGAAAGGGGAAAACTTTTTTTACTTCCTTGTTTTGTGACAAAAAGTCACGTGATTTCCCTCCTCCCGATTCAGATTCTGTTCGGCCAGGCAGAAGGATTCGGCCGAATCCTGCTGAAAAAGGCTGAATCCTGGATTGGGTGCATCCCTAGCAGATTTGTCAATTATTGAATTGTCGGATTAGGGGAAGGTAATGGTGTAAATGCAGGGCTGGATGGTGGAATGTGGTATGTATAGGTGCAGATGAAGTAATTAGTAAATGGATGAATGGAAGGTTAAAGGTGTAGAAGAAGGGATTGATGGGTACATAGGGAATGGGGATATATGGACTGACTGAAGCCTGCATGGGGGGGTATTGAGCGGTGGGTTAGTGGATGTAGGTAGGAAGGAGGATAGTTGGGTGCCTGTATCTGATTGAATGGGTTATGGATGAGTGGGTAGGTGTCTATGGGTAAGGAATTATGGGTAGTGTAAAGGGTATGATATATGGGAATTTATGGGCAGATGGACATGTAAGTGAATAGAATATGATGAGGGGATTAAGTAGGGTATAGAATGAACAAATAGGCTTGTGAGTGTGAATACAGACAGACTGTGTCATTATGTGCCTGAGAGTGTACAGTATGTGAGTGCTCAGACATTAGACAGAAAGTCAGGGTGAAGGCAGCCGAGAGACCATTGTAAATCTGAGACTGGGTGAGATATTGGCTATACAGACAGACAGAAAATAGCGTTACAGAGAGGGATGTATCATATCGGCGACAGGAGTCTGAACTGCAACAGTTAAGCTGGTGTCACTCTCTGAAGTAAAAGCGTCCTAGATAGTTTTCGAATGCGCGTCCCTGTGTTGCACACAGTTGCGCACGCGCGTCCTCGTTAGCGCACGGTTACGCACGCGCGTCCTCGTTAGCGCACGGTTACGCACGCGCGTCCTCGTTAGCGCACGGTTACGCACGCGCGTCCTTGTTTGCGCACGGTTACGCACGCGCGTCCTCGTTAGAGCACGGTTACGCACGCGCGTCCTTGTTTGCGCACGGTTACGCGCGCACGGTTACGCACGCGCGTCCTTGTTTGCGCACCGCCGCGCCGGTGTCCTGAGGTGCCCGGCTAACATTTCCCGAGACTGCCAGAATCCGACTACTGTCCTACTTCATCTTCCTGGGAATCCCCTCCTTATAAAGATATAGTAAAGATGTACTAGAATTAATAAAATCACGATCTAATTTATACCAATTATATTTGGGGATTCACAGATCCTTTGATTTAAAGCTGCGCCCACAATAATATCCCGTGTAATCCAAATGACTAGTAAGCAGTATATATGGGTATATTCCGAGCTGCGTCCGTTACATATATACTCTACATACACATATCTAGTGTTTAGGAAGCATGTCTTATATAGCTAAGGGACAACGGTTCTAATTAGGAATTAGATATAATGTGAACGCACTTTATACTTATTCTTTATTGGGGTAATTACAAAAGATCATTTTGGTTTCGTTTGGGGGACAGATTTGGAGGTTTCTGTATTATAGTGTTATTAGGGGAATATTGGGAATTGTGTGTCTCTACTATACAAATCGTCTGGAGCAGGTATTAGTACATTTGAAGGTGACAAGTTGAGGCACAATGCGCAAATGTCACTGGGAGAAAAGGTGCGTCCAACCTGAAAAAAAGAAATTAATTTCTAGGGGATGAAAAGCCTGTCTGGTTGTTACTGCTCCATATACGCTATAGGATTCCCCCCCCCCCCCCCAAAAAAAAAATCCAATTCTTCATCACTGTGTTTCTGAGATTGAAGGACAAGGTATTAGGGCTGAAGAAAAATTTGACCTTTGATACTTGACCTAGGCCGATCAACTCTCAGGACTTGTGTGCTCTGAGGGGTTACAGAGATGCGGGGGTGGGGGTAGGTGGGGGCAGAGAGGCAGAGTGCAAGGAATAACAGAGAGTGCCAGTGCCACATTTACCCTATGCCCAAAGGAGATTGAATGCAACGAGCTGTGCTGAGGAGCCAGATACATGTAGATGAAGGACGACTTACCTGGATAGCGTTGGTGACATTCCAACCAGCTTCCCAGGATGTTATTTTGGGTTTCCCATTGGAAGAAAGCTCAGAGCACAGTCCTTCATCTTTAGAGGCAGAAGAAGGGGGTCCTGTCCCATCTCTTTGGTAGTGGGTGTCACCCTCGCCTGGGGCATCTCCAGTAGGGACTTCTGTCTTCAGGATGTCCATCTGAAGCCCCTGCCTGTGCTCCGTGTCCAGGTCATCACAATGAGCAAAGCCAAGCGCTTCTTCGTCAGTGGCAGCCTGGAATCCCATCCTCGCAAACATCCCACTAACCTTGGCCTGGGACTTGTTAGAAACCGAAGTGGCCACATTTGATAGTTTGCTCCTAATCAGGGTAGCCATGGTGGCTTGTCTCAAGATCCTGCTTCAATACAAATACAATACACGGAATCCGTCTTGGTATGTTGGGAAAAACTGTTACCTCCACTCGCTCAGACTGGCTCTTTTCCACCCTTGAGCTCCCTTACGCATGACACCTTCTGCAGAGGTAATTAAGATCTACTGGGCATTTCCATGATATCCACTTTTATGTTCTTTTCTCGAATTTAGAGTAGTGGGGAATGGTATTGTCCTTGTCCCCTCTTGTCTATGCCCTTCCCTCAGTGGCACCACAGTCCAATGCAGAGGATCCTAGAGATAGGTGGGAGGTAAGGTAGAGGGAGGGGGAGCACAGAATGTTAGTCTTTTGCTGAATACCAACCAGGTCTATCTAATACTGGAACACTGATCAAATCACGATGAAACTGGGATGGTTGGGTGGGTGGGGGGTAATGAGGGTGTCTGCATGACTGCTGCATATCTGGGGGAGTGTCTAATTCCTCACCCCCCCATTCTGTCACCAATTGCAGTTCTTAAACCCATCCCACCACCACCACCACCATACATTCCACCGCCCTCTCAAGATCCCCCTGTACTAGACACGTCCATGCCAACAATAGATCCATCTCAATCACACCATCTCACTCCAACCAACCCATAAATACCCCAATGCACATACACAACACCACCCTAACATACCATTCTTGAGTCATCAAGCGAGATCACCCTTCCCAATCAGTTTCCCTCTCACCTTTCTACACCTTCTCCTTCTGCTGAGCAAACCATTGCCCTTCACGGGACAATCCCTTCTAACACAGCAATGCTGTTGCCTGTAAAGTCCTAGTTCAGCCACATCTCGAGGACCTTATTCTTCCTGCCGCTCTGTGCCCACTCAAGTCACCCCCTTCCTATCTCTGCCAACCTGCATTCATCATTTATTGGCTTTCCGCCTCTAAATTATACAAAGGCTACCTTTTCTTTTCTAAAAGACTAGCGGTTCTAATTTAGAAGGAAACCTAAAGCTATTTATCTGTATTCTTTAAGAAATCACTTGTAATTTGCCTAAATGACTTATTTGCCTGGGGTCTTTCTTAGTATTGCGTCAAGATACTATAAATACTCTCAGCCCATTACGATTTACATGATCTGTATTGTAAATTCGGTACTGGCCTCAATCACACACACAGCAAATCATATATATATCATTACAGTGGAGAGGATATATATATATATATATATATATAGAGATAGATAGATAGATAGATAGATAGATAGATATATAGATAGATATTTATATAGATATATATTTATATAGATATATATTTACAAACAAAGTCATATATATATAGATAGATAGATAGATAGATAGATAGATAGATAGATAGATGGATAGATATAGAGAAATATTATTTTGCGGGCAATGCTTTTCTAATTATCATCAAAACGAACATCCAGACTCAGCAACAAGGGGAAGAATTCGAATCAGATCTTAGGAAAGAATGAAGGTTTATTTTGAAATAAACTCTCTGTTAAATACACGATAAATGTGTCGCAGTAGCGTTTAAAAAACACATAGAACAAAGCAAATTACTAAAGCGTTTTATGACGGAAAAATGGAAGAGATCGAAAAATCGGAATTCTTTTTTTTTTTTTATGTGTATTTATAAAAGGAAACGATCTATTTCAACCAGTGTCCGACAAATGATATTTAGCATCGCGTTCTTTTTTGGTCTCTGAATTTAGACTAGACAAAAATGTACATTTGAAATACCGACAATGTGTTTAGATGCCCTACATACCTATATATTATTATTATTAAATCATATTATTATGAGTGTTTTCCGGATATTATAGTGAATTCCATTCCATTTTCGTTCAGAGTTGCGATGGAATCTGATGAATTCGTTGTTATTATTCGATGGCAGGAGCTGGACTGGATTTTGCGGAGGGTTTAACATGATATGACAAGCTGGGTTCTTCCTTTAGAAAACAGATCTTTACAAGCCATTGCACAAATAGGTCAAACACTTGGCAGAAATATTCCGATTATTTTCCAGTTGCTGAATGATCACAGACTTTTTGTATTTATTAAAGAAATAAGCCCCATCGTATGCTAAATAGATAATAGAAACGAATATAAATGGAGGGGCTTGACTTGTATTATTATTATTATTATTACAGTAAGACACGGAAGGGGATTCTTACTATTCAAAGAATGAAATCAATAGGTTTGTGCGGCTAATTCTGACATTTTGTCAGTCTGACCTGGATCTCAAATCTATTACAGGGAACAATCCTCACAGGAGGGAAGCGATATCATCCTACAGATACATTGTATCAGAACCCCAGGGTATACATACATTTTATCACAATCCCAGAATCTAGATACATTATATCACAACCCCAGAGTATAGACACATTGTATCACAGAGCCTAGCTGGCACTCATATACTAAGACTGGGCAAATTTGCCCTGATGCTGCAGCAACCCATAGCGACCAACAACAATTAGCAATCAGTCTAATGGAATAATGAAAGTAAATTTCTTATTGGTTGCTATGGTTGCACTTGGGCAAATGTGCCCATGTAAATTACCCCTAGATAGAAAAAAATGCTTTTATTCAGAAGCCTATAGAACCCTAGAAAATAAATAAATAGTGTCAATGCTCCAGAGCTCAAATCTATTACAAAGAATAATCCCCAGGGGAGGGAAGATTGTTGGAGGAAAAGGGGTAGAAGTACATTGGACCACAGTACAGATACAGCAGATCAGAACCCCCTGTACATAGATAACCCTATTTTTGAACCCCAGAGCATGGATACATTGTATTATAACCCTAGAGCATACTACAATGCATCTGAACCCCAGAATTAGAAGCCCAGAGAACAAATACAATGTCTATGAGCTCCATTGTGTAGATACAGTGTATCAGAACCCCCAGGGTATTGACACACATGGGCTCATGTGATTGTTTTATTCATATTTAAACCACAAACCAATCTCAGTATTTAGGTACCTGTGGTGCACAAGACCACGGTAGATTGCCAAAAATCCAATCAAATGTTTGACAGAAATAAACAAATATAATATACAATTTGTCAATATTTTGGCTTGAGTTAGAGGGGTCCTAATACTTTGTCCTATAAGGGGCTCCAGTGACCCATTCCCTTCAATGAGCAGAAGGGCCATAGTGCCCCAATTAATGTAATGGTGGTTATTGTTTTTCTTGAGGTCACTAGGGGCAATGTAAAATATATGTAAATGTAAAATATAGTAGCACTTTATTCTGGGACTTGGAGCTTTGTATTATCGCAGTGATGGAACTGTTTTAGCTTGAGAGGCATTTTTACATAAGGGATAAGGATAGGGTATATAGGATTTTATGAAATTATATGTATAGCTATGTATATTCTTATGTTCATGTCTATCTATCCATCTATCTAATCTATCTATCTATCTATCTATCTATCTATCTATCTATCTATCTATCTATCTATCTTTATCACATATATCTATTTGCCTATCTGTGTACTATCTATCTATCTATCTATCTATCTATCTATCTATCTATCTATCTATCTATCATCTATCTACAGTATCATCTATCTATCTATCTATCTATCTATCTATCTATCTATCTAT